>NC_090186.1:116443-191443 GCF_024679245.1 Pseudorasbora parva
TTTATATCTCAGCTGGTTTGATACTGTAATCTAGGCCTCGGTGAGGGTTTATATCTCAGCTGGTTTGATACTGTAATCTAGGCCTCGGTGAGGGTTTATATCTCAGCTGGTTTGATACTGTAATCTAGGCCTCGGTGAGGGTTTATATCTCAGATGGTTTGATACTGTAATCTAGGCCTTGGTGAGGGTTTATATCTCAGCTGGTTTGATACTGTAATCTAGGCCTTGGTGAGGGTTTATATCTCAGCTGGTTTTATACTGTAATCTAGGCCTCGGTGAGGGTTTATATCTCAGCTGGTTTGATACTGTAATCTTGGCCTCGGTGAGGGTTTGTATCTCAGCTGGTTTGATACTGTAATCTTGGCCTCTGTGAGGGTTTATATCTCAGCTGGTTTTATACTGTAATCTAGGCCTCGGTGAGGGTTTATATCTCAGCTGGTTCGATACTGTAATCTAGGCCTCGGTGAGGGTTTATATCTCAGCTGGTTTGATACTGTAATCTAGGCCTCGGTGAGGGTTTATATCTCAGCTGGTTTGATACTGTAATCTAGGCCTCGGTGAGGGTTTATATCTCAGCTGGTTTGATACTGTAATCTAGGCCTTGGTGAGGGTTTATATCTCAGCTGGTTTGATACTGTAATCTAGGCCTCGGTGAGGGTTTATATCTCAGCTGGTTTGATACTGTAATCTAGGCCTCGGTGAGGGTTTATATCTCAGCTGGTTTGATACTGTAATCTTGGCCTCGGTGAGGGTTTATATCTCAGCTGGTTTGATACTGTAATCTAGGCCTCGGTGAGGGTTTATATCTCAGCTGGTTTGATACTGTAATCTAGGCCTCGGTGAGGGTTTATATCTCAGCTGGTTTGATACTGTAATCTTGGCCTCGGTGAGGGTTTATATCTCAGCTGGTTTGATACTGTAATCTAGGCCTTGGTGAGGGTTTATATCTCAGCTGGTTTTATACTGTAATCTTGGCCTCGGTGAGGGTTTATATCTCAGCTGATTTGATACTGTAATCTTGGCCTCGGTGAGGGTTTATATCTCAGCTGGTTTGATACTGTAATCTAGGCCTCGGTGAGGGTTTATATCTCAGCTGGTTTGATACTGTAATCTAGGCCTCGGTGAGGGTTTATATCTCAGCTGGTTTGATACTGTAATCTTGGCCTCTGTGAGGGTTTATATCTCAGCTGGTTTGATACTGTAATCTAGGCCTCGGTGAGGGTTTATATCTCAGCTGGTTTGATACTGTAATCTAGGCCTCGGTGAGGGTTTATATCTCAGCTGGTTTGATACTGTAATCTAGGCCTCGGTGAGGGTTTATATCTCAGCTGGTTTGATACTGTAATCTTGGCCATGGTGAGGGTTTATATCTCAGCTGGTTTGATACTGTAATCTTAGCCATGGTGAGTCTATTTCTCAGCTGGTTTGATACTGTAATCTTGGCCTCGGTGAGGGTTTATATCTCAGCTGGTTTGATACTGTAATCTAGGCCTCGGTGAGGGTTTATATCTCAGCTGGTTTGATACTGTAATCTTGGCCTCGGTGAGGGTTTATATCTCAGCTGGTTTGATACTGTAATCTTGGCCTCGGTGAGGGTTTATATCTCAGCTGGTTTGATACTGTAATCTAGGCCTCGGTGAGGGTTTATATCTCAGCTGGTTTGATACTGTAATCTAGGCCTCGGTGAGGGTTTATATCTCAGCTGGTTTGATACTGTAATCTTGGCCTCGGTGAGGGTTTATTTCTCATCATGTTGTTGGAAACATTGCCCATTGTTCTCTCACACCGGCACAGACGTCTCTGACACAGAACTACTGCCCATGAGCTGAGCAGTTTCTTCAGATATTCATGACTGAATGCTTAAGTAATTAGATTTTCCCTCTGTCTGGATTTCAGAAAGTGATCTCTATAATACACTTTTATTTCATCAGAGGATGACACACAACCCACCCGCAGAGCCTCAGAACCGCCTCAGTGTGTGAACACAGGGAATAATCCAGTACACATACAGAAAGGGAAGGGTGTGCTATATCTCCCAGCACTTGACACTAGTAATGAATAAGGATATTAACTCTCTCCCTGCCAGAATTTTTCATAATTTTCACAAAAAGTTCATGGCCCCCAGAAAATGATCTTGTATGAATATCTGAATATTCAATACATCAAAAGAAAGATCAGCGCTTCTGCTTTGAACAAAGCTTTACTCTTGCTTCATGTATTCATTTTTTTATCAACACTTAAATGTGGGTAAATTTCATTAAAATTTAAACATTTGATTTTTTAAATCTTGAATATAGAACATTTGAAACTGAACATCTGAAATGTTTTTATGTCAACATTGTATAGACATGCATTTTCACTCATCAATAATTCAGATGTACACAATTTAAATTTAGATCATAATGTCATATTTCTAGCTCCACAGTTTTTGTCCCAGTCTCTCTCCAGATGATCAAACACAGATATTCATTCAGTAACAGAAGCATGGTTTGAAGATGGATTCATGATGTACTCACTCATTGTATAAATTGTGAACTAAAATAGTTTCATAGGTCACCTTGATGGTTACTGAGACTGACGGTGGCAATCCTAACAATACTAATACTTCTTACTAATTGACATCATAAGTACGATGTTGCCTGTAATATACTTTGCTCTTTATATATGGTGAAGCGATACACAGCACACGCCTCTGTGAGCCTAGTGTAATGTCTGACAGGACAGTTAAGGGAATTAACCCTAACCCTATAATAATGAAACTGTCATAGCCTGACATCTCATGTGACTGCAGATACTGAATCAGGACAACACAAGCTTCAACCAACAAGTACTTGGATCCCCACAGTAGCCCAGGAAATAAGAAGAGATTCTGCTTCCTACCTGTAGATAAGGACCTCATCATCCGAGCAGTTGTACTGTAGCTGGTACATCTTGACTTTGGGAGCGGTTTTGCTGACGGACCAGCTGACCAGGGCAGACACAGCGGTCACCTCAGACACAGACACAGCCTTCTCTGGTTTGCTTCTGGGAGCACCTTTACTGGTCCTTGAGCTGCCTGTGATGTCTGACAGACGGGACTTGGGTTGGGAAGCCTGGCCTGTGCCATTGCTAATGTGGGGTAGCTGAATAATCGAGAGCTCTACGGAAGCAGTGGATTCACCGGCCAGGTTGGCTGCAATGCAGGTGAAGATGCCATAGTCCTTTGGCGTGGTTATTAGGATCTGCAGGGTCCCGTTGCGGTGCACCAGTGTGCGGGAAGAGTTGCCCAGCAGGCGATCATCAGGGGTCACCCAATGGATGGTCGGGATGGGATCTCCGATGGCTTCGCACCTTAGACTAGCAGCCTGCCCCTCCAGAACAAGCATCCTGTGGGTGTGTTGAGTGATCAGGGGCTGCTCACACAGAAACTCATCCTCCCGGATATTCCAGAAATAGCGACCCTTCAGGCCCGGAGGTGAGGCGCAAGTCTCCAGGTCATCATCTCGCTCCAGACGCCGGAACCACAGCAGCTCGCAGTTGCAGTGAAGCGGGTTTCCTCCAATGCTGAGGGACAGCTGAGGTGCGAATGGTGTGGTCATCACCTCTGAATCCTGTGCTCTGGCAAAGATGGGATCCGGCGGAAGCTTCTGGAGCCGGTTAGAGGTGAGGTCCAAGCGGGCCAGCCTCTCCAGATCCACAAAGGTCCCCTCGGGAATGTAGTCCAACAAATTATGGTCTAGGCTGAGCTGGTGCAGGTTGATCATCCGCCGGACCGAATGCCAGGGCAAAGCCTGGAGGTTGTTGTAGGACAGGTCCAGATCCTCCAGGGATGCAGCCAGGTCTTCAAACGCCCTCTCAGAGATGCGGCCCAGCTGGTTGTTATTGAGGATGAGATGCTGCAGACTGACCAGCCCTCGCAGGTCATCAGGGCCCAACTCCACTAAACGGTTGTTATCCATGTGAAGAGAACGGAGGGTCTCCAGGTCCCCAAAGGAGAAGGGCTGAATGTAGCTAATTGTGTTGCGGGAGAGTGTAAGGTCCACCAAGTCTGTCATGTTGGCGAAGTCCTGCCGTACGATTCGAAGGATGTAGTTTCCCCCCAGCCGGAGCTCCACAGTGCTGCGCTCTATATCTGAGGGCACGAAGAGCAGGCCTTTAGCAGGGCACAGGGTCCCCAGAGACTCAGACAGGTTCTGGCAAACACAGTACTTGGGGCACGCACGGGCCATCATCACCGCCACACCCAGAACCAGCATCTGGCAGAGCATGGGGTCCATGGTGGAGTCACACAACCGGACCTGCAGGACAACAAACAATCAGCAATCAGAGTCATCAGAGGATCATCACTGATCTCATTCAGCATCTTTAAATCAGGTTACAGTGACAGACGTGAGGACCAAACAGAGGACTTGTGTGTGTGCAGTAACTTTATAGATTCACTCAGTGAATACTGATCAACTAATGAAGTGAATCTATCTATCTACTCTCTCTTTCTGTCTCTTAGCGGAAGTTGAGTGAGTGGATGCGAGCGTGGGAGCGTGTGTTTGGCACGAGTGTTTTTTTCTTCTTTGTCCGTAGAGTGTAGAGTGTTCTGTGGAGGATTGTACTTTAGCAGTCGGAGGGATTGTTGGATATGATAGCGTTAAATACGCGTCTAGGATGAACAATGGAGTTGTGATTTTTGTGGACAGTTTTGATAAAGTTGCAACAATTGTTAAGAAAGGTGTAACGATTTGAGATATTATGGTTCATGCGGTGCCGCTCATTAATCCGGCAAAGAAGATAATGTTGTCACGAGTCTCTCCATTCATTAGTAATGAAATGTTAGAGTGTTAGCTTTCGAGACAGGGACAGTTGATGTCACCAATCAGAACGATTTCTCTCGGCTGTAAATCTCCGCAATTGAGACATGTTGTTTATTTTAGAAGACAAGTCTTTATGATTCTAAAGAACAACAATGAAGAGTTAAATTTAGTTTTCAAGTTCAGAGTGGACGATTATGATTACAACATTTATGTAACCTGAAAAGATGAAGTGTTTCAGAAGCGGAGTGGAGGGGCACCTCATACGAACCTGTTCAGAGAAATCTAATGCTGAGATTAATAATAAGGCTGTAGAGCAGGGTGAGTCAAGTAAATCTCAGAGACAAAAGCAAAACGAATTGAATAAATCTCTTGGGCAAAAACCAGATAAAACAAACAAACAAAATGAGAGAAATGAAATTCGGGGGCAAAAACAGAGTTAAAATGAATCGGAGCAAAAGCAGAGTGAATCAAAAGAAACCTGGGGACAAGATCAGAGTGATTTAAATAAAACACAAGAAGAAGAAAAAAAATATGAATTACAGTTTTTCCCAGTCGCTTTGGTACATTTCTCGAATCAAACTCACAATTTGCAAAACAGTAAGTGCATTTCTCAAAACAATATGTACAAATAGCAGAACACCATGGATAACCTGCAAAAGCCCCTCTCTTACTCAAAATCCTTAGTTCATCTCTCAAAAGTGAAAATATCAGTGTCGATGAACATGTCAATGCCATCAGAATGACGAGTCCTTGTGTCATTGTGTACGGATAAAACAGTCAAATTGTTTAGTCATGTTGTCAATATAACAGTTTACTCTGGAGGGATGTTCTGATGGAAAATATGGCTAAAGTTTTGTGTGTGTGTGTGTGTGTGTGTGTGTGTGTGTGTGTGTGTGTGTGTGTGTGTGTGTGTGTGTGTAATTGCAAGAGAATGGAAAAGATTCAAATTTACACTCTTACTGTTTGTACTGTAATTTATTGACAGAACATGTCATTGAGATACAGAAATGAAAAGACAGCACTGAATATATATATACCTGCTAGTTGATGTTTCATGAGAAGCACTAGAGAGAAAGTTAGAGAAAGTCAAGATTCACCTGGGCGTAATTTACCAATTTAGGACAGATTTAGAAAAAAGTCTATTGGAAATACAGAAAGTATAGAAATATGCTTGACATTTTATGATAACTTGTTCAACCATTTTGCATGTAAAGACTTATGCTATGAGCTTGTGCCTAAATGTTGTGGGGGTGAGACTATTCAACAGAGACCCAATATAATACATTTTTATCAACATGACATAAGCAACTGATAATGTAGGAAACAGCTGAGAATTGGACATAATCATTTGCATGGATGTACCAAAGCATTTGCAACTTGTTCAAAGAAATGAGGGGCGGCAGTGGCTCAGTGGTTCATGTAGGTTGTCTACAAACCAGAAGGTTGGTGGTTCAATCCCCGGTTCCACCTGACCAAGTGTCGAAGTGTCCATGAGCAAGACACCTAACCCCAGCTGCTCCCGACGAGCTGGATGGCGCCTTACATGGCTGACATCGCCGTCGGTGTATGAATGGGTGAATGTGAGGCAAAAATGTAAAGCGCTTTGGATAAAAGCGCTATATAAATGCAGTCCATTTACCAAATGAGAAACTGCTTTTTTGAAGTGACACGATGATGTGAGAATTGAACAGATAGTTTTGAGAATTTCAATTTTGATCTGAGAAATGTGCCAAAGCGACTGAGAAAAACTGTAAATACTTTTCAAAGACAAAAACAGAATGGACAAAAAGATTTTCAGGGACAAAAACAAAATGAATTGATGAATGAATCTCAGGGAAAAAACTGGATCAAATCAAATGGAAAATAATCGAAACAATCACACAAAGTTCAGATGCTTGAACAAAATAAAAGTTTTTTTTCATGTTCCCTCTCCAGTTGATCAAAACGATTTGGTTGAGAACAGTCAACAGCATGTTGTTGAGATTGAGGTTGAGCTTGATAGTGATGTTGAGGTAGATTCTGATGTAGATTCCTTTACGTCCTCGCAGTCCTTGCCCTGGGAAGAAGTGGCTACTCTATGTTGAGCATTAAGAAGTATCTTAGGAGCATTAAAGGGGTTAGGAATGTGAAGATTGAGAGTGTTTCCGGATCTGCATATTTTCATTGATTCCGTTAAGAATTTTCAAAAAAGCTCTGAAAGTGCAGGGGAGAAAGTTTTTACTGACCAAGAGATTTAACGTTTAAAGAAACTTGTTTTGAAAGTTAACAGGCAGTTAGAAGATGGTGATTATTTTTAGTAATTATTTTCATTTTGTTTTCTTTGGTTTTTCTTTAGTTTTTCTTTTTTTTCTTTTGTTCTATGAGTGAGTTAAATATAGACAGTTTGAATTTGAATGGAGCTAGAGACGAAAGAAAGAGAGCTTCATGTTTTAAACTGTGCTCCCTTAAAAAACGGGACGTTATCTTTGTAATGAAGTCGACTGGAAGAGAGAATGGGAGGGTGATGTGTTTTTAAGCCACAAAACAAGTAATAGTTGTGGAGTGGGTGTTCTTTTTTCTAAAAGTTTTAATCCTCAATCTATATAATGTGAAGAAATTATTAAAAGTCGTTTGTTAAAAGTTGGAGTAAAATATGAAAATGTACAAATTGTGTTTATTACTGTATATGCTCCAGCTGTTGGAAAAGAGAGATTGACGTTTTTGGAGAATGTTACTGATGTTATTAGAGATTGCAATGATAAAGAGTTTTGATTTATAGGTGGGGACTGGAATTGCACAGAGAATAGGCTTGATCATGAGAGCCTCATTCTGCCTCTCGTACCCGTCTCATTCAACTGTTAGAGACTCATGACCTGTATGATGTGTGGAGAGGGTTACATGGCAATCAGAGCCACTATACCTGGACTCATTGTAAAGAGAATTTATGGCCAGACTTGATCGTTTTTATTGTTAGAAATATCATGCTAACATTGTTAAAAACTCTTTTATTAGCCCTGTTGGGTTTTCTGATCATTCACTTGTTGTGATTTTTGTCTTTTTGAAATGTGTAAAACCTAGTAGTGCCTACTGGCACTTTAATACAGCTTTACTAGAAGATGAACATTTTAAAGACATTTTTGTATCTTTTTGGAAAAATCATCAAAGTATAAAAAATTATTTTATATCTTTACAACAGTGGTGGGACTTGGGAAAAGTTCAAACAATACAGTTGTGCCAGCAGTATCACTGTAATGTCACTAAAGTCTTGATGAAGTCTGTGAAAGTTCTGGAGTCTGAAGTGGAAGAACTCCAGACTTTACCTGAGGCCACAAAGGAGCAACGTTATTTTGAAGCTCTTGAGGTTAAAAAGTCAGTGTTAACTAATCTGCTTGGGTTATCCGAACAAGGGGCTCTGATTAGATCCCGTTTTAAAAATGTAGTAGATATGGATGTTCCATCACACTTTTTCTTTGGATTGCAGTGAAAAAATGGTCAAAAGAGACTGATTCACAGTTTAAAGTCTGATTCTGGACATGTAATGTCTGATCATGCTGATATTCGTAGACATGCTGTGAGTTTTTATAGTGAGTTGTACTAATGTGAGCCCCAAGAAGAGGAGGGGATGGCTCAGAGTTTTTACACTGGTCTTCCTCAGGTTAAACCAGAGAGTAAAACAGTTTTGGAAACAGATATTTCTCTGAATGAGCTTCATGAAGCTTTGCAGCAGAAAATCTCCTGGGCTAGATGGTCTGCTTGTTGATTTTTATTTAAAAAAATGGTTTATAATTGGAGAAGATCTTTTGGCAGTACTGAATGATAGTTTAACCATTGAATGTTTGCCTTTAAGCTGCAGAAGGGCAGTTCTTACCCTGCTGCCAATAAAGGTGACCTGCAGCTCTGGAGACCTGTGTCCCTGCTTTACACTGACTATAAAATACTCTCCAAGTGTTGGCAAGTAGACTGAGTAAAGTTATAGAACAAGTTGTTCATTCTGATCAGACATACTGTATCCCTAGGAGATTGATTTATTGATAATATTGTTCTCATTCGAGATTTGTTAGAAATATCTAAACTGTTTGGCCTTGATATGGGAATATTTCTATTGATCAGGAAAAAGCGTTCAATCAAGTGTTGAACACAATTATTTATGGCAAACAATGACTGCTTTTGGTTTTAATTCTGGTTTTATTAATAAAATCAAGACTCTGTACTGTGATGTTCAGAGTGTTTTAAAGATTAATGGTGTTTTGAGCGCTCCTTTTCAGGTCCAGCGGGGAATTAGACAGGGTTGTTATATTCTCTGGCTTTTGAACCGTTACTGCACAAACTTAGGTCTGTTTTAAAAGGGTTATGTCTTGACTGAAAGGAGGGTATTCATCACCGATTAGCTTGTTCAAGTTTTGTCGCTGTCAATGCTGTCTACAAGAGTAGATGTCTCAGGAATACCACCTTTCATTCCTAATGAATCGACTGAACAAGAATTGTGTAGATTTGTGAAATTTGCAAGTGGTTTTAAGACGGTGACTCTCGGGTGTAAAGATGTGCATTTAAAACACGTAATCTGGCTCCGCAGGCAAGTGTTCATGTTCCTGGATTCTCCAACACAGTCTTTGGATGTATACTTTAACATAAAGCACGGAGGAGGTTATTATACTGTGTATGCCAGTTCAGGGAGCATGAAATGTTTTGAATGTGGGGATGTGGAGCATAAGCATCTTACTTGCCCGTACAGAGAACGAGCTGATCGTGAAGAGAGCCACATTGAACAACTGCATGCCGCTGATAGGCAAGAAGGGATTTCAGCTTTTAGCATTAAGTTCACTACTTAGGGAGTATAAATGCATAGTGCAGTTAATGAGAATGTTGAGACAAAGAGATAATTGAGGAGATGATGGTTTTTTCAGAGCAGTCAACTTCTGTTGATTCTGTTGATGTTTTTGAAAGAAAGAAAACACTGGGGGAAAGCCATGGCTGAAAGTGTGCCAATGGAACAGAATGCTAGAAATCAAGCGGAAAGTAAAGTTGAAGAGATGGGAATTTTAAAATTCTTTGGGAGGAGTGGAAAGAAAAAAACAACATTCCTTTGAATCTTTAAATAAGTGGTGGGAAGGTGGGAAGGCTCAAATTAAACCTTTATATTTGTTCTTGTTATGTTAAAACCAGGTGCCCATTAGGCTGAAATGGTTACTTGCAGCAAGAAAAATATATACTCAATTAAAAGACAGATGCCTCAAGTACTTTTTTCTTCAACATGGAAAAACGAGTGTGAAAGATCAGCGCATGCCTGAGATGTCCAGATGGGCATGTGACGACAGATGGACGGGAAATGAGGAAATGTGCCGTGTTTTTTTTTTTTTACACAGAATTGTATGGCAAGAAGCAATGTGATGAGGATTGTGCTGAACGTAGTGTAGCTGAACAAGCTGAGCTGGATAAAGAAATAAGCTGGAAGTCACTACAGCTGTTAATCACTGACCTCAGGGCGAGCACCTCGACTTTAAGGGTGCTTTCACACCTGCCTCATTTAGTTCGGTTGAATCGTACTAGAGTTCGTTTCCCTCTTTGGTGCGGTTCGTTTGGTCAGGTCTGAAAGCAGCAATCGCACTCGGGTGCGCACCAAAAGCGGACCAAACAAGCGGACCAAGACCTCCTTGAAGAGCTGGTCTCGGTACGCTTTCAAACGGACTCTGGAGCGGTTCGTTTGTGGTGAGAACGTGATCTGACCTTGAACAGAACCAACTGCAAAAGTACTGATCATTTTTGGACTGAACCAGCTGCCGTAGTTAGCTGCGCTGACATTGTGTGCATGACATTATTACCTGATAGATCGTTGGAAATATTATGAGACGATGAGCATGTCAGTTAAAAATAATTAATGCACGCCTCCGCTTGAAGTGAGGAGCGATGCGCGCTCGCCGTCTGCAGTGCATTAGAGCGCTGTTTTCACGCCGCATCCGCGCTTCATTATAGAAAGGTAAGGTTTGCATACTGTGGTAAACACACACAGTGTAGTAGATTATGGCCAGGGACAAAACCAGCCCGCAGTCGTCTCTACATAGGGTTATTATAGTTTGCTGGCTTTGCAAACATTGTTCCAAGAGAGAGCGATTGATTCATCTTCACATATAGTTACTTTGAGATCTAAAACTGCACAGAGATTTATGAAAAGGGGTTAAGCTGGCATGAGACTACAAAGCTGGGAGGCTGGGTTTCAGCAAACAACTCTTTCTGTTAAAAACTGAAAACGCTGATCTTTCAGTGAATCAGGTCTACAGGCATGGCAGATTTGGAAGGTATCAAGAGACTCAAATGCCTTGCCTGGTACATGGGTTAGGTCAGAAAGTTCTGAAAGGGTTATTAAAAAATAGTTAAAAAAAGGGTTTTGCTAGTGACTGTGATGTGATTGGTCAATGGGAGGATGGGTGTGAATACATTTCCCCAACGGTGGGAGAGGGGCTGGGTTCAGACCAGAGTTTCCTTTCATTTTCAGATGTACAGCTGGCTTCTTTGAAGAGCTTGGCTAGAAATAGACTTATATTCTGTGTGAAGGTGCTCCGTATGAGATCTGTGGAAGAAAGGAAAACATCAAGGTGCCTTGATTTTTTTTGGCCAGATCAGTCGGGGAAAGAGATCTTTGTATAAACTGCTCATTGATAACCGAATGCGAGATCTTCAGTGGAGGATAATAGATGGGGCTATGGCCACTAATACACATGTAGCCCATTCAGATCCAGTCAAGGGGTAGATGTCCGGTTAGGGCCCAAAATGAGACTTTGGTGCGTTTGTTTTGCTGCTGTTTTAGGTTATAGGTGTTATTTAATTCATTAGAACAGTGGTGTTTGATTCATGAGAAGGGTTTTATTTTTCCTTTGTTTGTTTTTGGACCAAAGTAAAGAGAAAAAACAAAACCTGTTTTGATGAATTATGTCTTTGGTAAAACTTCTATATAGCTTTCAAGGAAAATATTCTGAATAAAGGGGACTATTTCTAGGAGCTCATCTTAAAATTGAAAATACTTATCACAAGTTGACTAATAATTTACAGTCTTCTTTTTTCTTAAACGTATTGTTTTATATGTACAATAAGCAGAATAATTAAACGAAAGGTCTGAAGGCCTGGAGCTTGCAGTGTCATGTCTGAAGCGAGACCCATATCGACTCGCTAAGGCAATGGAGTCACAGACAGCCTTACGGCAGAAAAATATGAAGTAAATCACTTTTGAGTGATTCGTTACAAAAGTGTGCATCAAATATGTTAAACACGTAAGCCAGACACGTGTGAGGCGTTAGAACAGACCTCATGGGTTCTCCAGCGTCATGCCCATCTGAGCTTCAGTTTCCACACTGGAAGCTTTAGAGCGCCACCTACTGCACGACACCCATGTGACCGCTGGCATAAAATAAAGGATCCGGCATCCGGATGTCCCTAATAATAATAATAATAATAATAATAATAATAATAATAATAATAATAATTCATCACATTTATATAGCGCTTTTCAAGGCACTCAAAGTGCTTTACATTGAAGGGGGAATCTCCTCCACCACCACCAGTGTGCAGCACCACCTGATGATGCGACGGCAGCCATATTGCTCCTGAACGCTCACCACACACCAGCTGATTGGTGGAGAGGAGACCTAGTGATACTTTGTGTAACAAATGCAGTTATTGTTCAATCTTAGTTAATGCAATAAATAATGAGACCTTATTGTAATTTGTTACCTGTTGTTCTTTATAGTCTAATTCTTTTGCACTGTAATCTGTTTGAAAATTGTACATTTACAGCTATGGAAAAAATCAAGAGACCAGTTAACATGATTTCTCTTATTTTTTTTCCAGAGCTGAATATATTTTTGGTGCATTATTGCATTTAAACATTCAGTTATTTTTGTCATTACAAAAATAGTTCTTAAAGCTGTTATGCTATGGCAACACTTTTTTTTTTGCAACTTATTTCAATATCATGATAATATCGCATACCGTGATAAAAGATCAGCAATGAATCGTAACACGAAAAATTGATATCGGCACATGCCTAGTAATGCAGCACGTTTGAGCTTCAGCAAGAACTAATGGGGCTTGTTCTCGTCCGTCAAGCAAGTGTGGTTGAGCTTCTTTCTGTTTGTTTGCCAGAATTTATAGGAGTATATATGAGTTTATATGAGTTTATATGATTTCTATGCATGCGATATGTGGCTGTAGGGTTGGGACGTCTTGAGTGTATTTACATTGACGGGTGGTCTGAGCCAATAGCTTTTGGTGAACCAGCGTGAAGCTAACTAACATTATCATTGTGGGTTTTTACTTCACTGGAGGCTTATTACACATTATTCCTTCACAAGCTCATTAACATGCGCTAGATGGGAGACATTTGTCCGCGCACAGACCTCATCACCTTCAGACCATGACAGAGAGACACCGGGAGGAGGATTTCCCCTAACTAAAGTCTGAAAAACAGAGGATGCTCAATACTTCACTTAATGAGCTGCTCCTAATTACGGTCAATAGGGCAAACCGTACTACAAATGACCTGCTTAGCAAAAGAAAAAAGATCAAACAGAAGAAAGAAAGAGGAAAAAAGACTGTTTGGAGTTCATGGCTGACAATTAATTGCTATAGAAATAATTGTTAATAATGGTTGAGTTGTTTTATTCATGTTACATACAAGGCAAGTCTAATTCACAAACACAAGGAATCCAAAGAATGTGCTGGACTCAAGGACAGCATAAACAGTCTTCGGTTACGCATTAAAGGCCCCGTTCTTCGCGATTCCATCTTTCAAACTTTAGTTAGTGTGTAATGTTGCTGTTAGAGCATAAATAATACCTGTAAAATTATAAAGCTCAAAGTTCAATGCCAAGCGAGATATTTTATTTAACAGAAGTTCCCTTTCAAAGCCTACAGCGAGCGGCCGGTTTGGACTACAGCGAGTGGCCGGTTTGGACTACAGCGAGCGGCCGGTTTGGACTACAGCGAGCGGCCGGTTTGGACTACAGCGAGCGGCCGGTTTGGACTAGAGCGAGCGGCCGGTTTGGACTACAGCGAGCGGCCGGTTTGGACTACAGCGAGCGGCCGGTTTGGACTACAGCGAGCGGCCGGTTTGGACTACACCGCTGCACTTCCTGCTGTGATGACATCACTAGAACCGTTTGCTGACTCCGCCCACAAGAACACGCAAAAAAGACTATGCAAAATTTTGGAGTGTCCCTTTAAGTGGTCGCTTTGGATGAACGTTTTTGCCACATAAACACATAAATGCAGTAATTGAGCTCCAGTTGCATCTCTACTTCATAAGTCCACGGGGCAGGTAACAGATGTCTGACTGCACATCTTTCGTCCCTAATGCACCACAGACAGACATTAAAATGAGCAAGAGCCATCCCTTTATTCAGATGCAGACTAGGGCTTGCCCAGATGAGTCGACTTTAATGCTCTGCCATGATGACTGTAGAGGCACAGCCGGAGCCATCTCCAAATACTGACATGACAAATAAATACTCAGAGGGCCCTCCACTAGACAATAAAAACCATGTTTTATTACACCATCTGGATGCTCAGAACTGAACGGGAAACTGCACGTTAATTGAACAGGTAATCGCCGTTCTAAACTAACGCGGCGCTGCATTGCCACATACACACCACACACATCACGTGGAGATCTGTTAACATAAGTTAAATCATTAAGCATCATGAACTAAAGAGTATTTTCACTGTAAGTTCATGTTTAGTAATGCCTAGTCACGTGACGTTGCAGAACTGCAGCACAGACATTCAGATCACCTCTCAACAGAAGAACAACTAAAATATGAACAAAATGCTAATTTTAGGAACATGTGATCCATTTGCAGCTCCTGCTGCAGTATTTTCATCACTAAAACCAGCGGACCTTCTAAACCTCTTAATGTGCCTTAATGGACTAAAGCAGTGATATCAGGAGATCAGATTCAGTACACACCTCATTAATGACACATTCAGGCCAGCAGATGAGCCCAGACTGTGAACACACTCAATGCCTCCGGTGGTTCTTTATCATAGTTTTCTTTGAAAAAGCTCTTCATGAGAAACTGCGTGTTGTGTTTTTTTCAGGTTCATCTTCTCACCTGGACACAGTCTGTGTCATTAATAAGTGTACTAAATGTGTCTTTCAGTATTATGGTACACACAAACACACACACACACACACACACACACACAAACACACAAACACACGCACACGCACGCACGCACGCACACGCACACGCACACGCACACGCACACGCACACACACACACACACACACACACACACACACACACACACACACACACAAACACACACACACACACACGCAGGGCTGGCCTTCAGATGAGATCAGCAGATTCTGGGCTGGCCTTTTCAAATGTCCTTTTATATCATAAAATGAAGCGGGATGGACTGGCCACACAGTTTCAGGACTTTATAAAGGAAAGGAAAGCTCAGATATGAGGTAGGCCCAATTTAAGCAACATTTCCTGCAAATATCACCCAGACTTTTGAATAATTTTTGTCCACAAAAAAAAAAAAACTTTCAGAAAAGGTCTGTGAAATCCTGATGGGACTGTCATCTGTTATCAGTAACACATGACCCTTTATAACCCTCTTCCAGGTAACACTCGGCTAATTCATGTGTATGAGGAGAAAACACACTCTCTCTCTCCCTCTCCCTCTCTCCCTCTGATCAACCTTTCATGAAGCCACACACAGAAACCGTGACTAACATGATAAGTGGGTTTATATGCTCCAAGAGTGTAGGATAAGCCCTTTAACCTCTATCTCTTCATAACCACATTACCACCAGCAGACTGTCTGAAATGGCATATAGCACCTTTAATATTCGGGTAACAGAAAGTCACGTCCCCCTTCCGTGAGCAGCTTTATAGCCCAGCAGGATCTCACAGGGCTTGTGGAAACCCGCCGATAATCTTTATGTAATGTGATTAGTGTCAATGACAGTAGGAGCAAAATTACTTGTAAATATTTACAGCACAATTACTGAATTCACAAAAGTAAACCGTCATAAGCATCACTGACTGATCATAATACTAATAATGATTCAGAGTCTGCATATTTCAGCAAAATAACAAAACCTGAAGCCCTAACCCCTCCCCTAATCCCTCCTCTATCCCCCTAACCCCTCCCCTAACCCCTCCTCTATCCCCCTAACCCCTCCCATAATCCCTCCCCTAATCCCTCCTCTAACCCCTCCCCAACCCCTCCTCTAACCCCTCCCCAACCCCTCCTCTAACCCCTCCTCTATCCCTCTAACCCCTCCTCTATCCCCTCCCCTAATCCCTCCTCTAACCCCTCCCCAACCCCTCCTCTAACCCCTCCCCAACCCCTCCTCTAACCCCTCCTCTATCCCCCTAACCCCTCCTCTATCCCCTCCCCTAACCCCTCCTCTATCCCCTCCCCTAATCCCTCCTCTAACCCCTCCCCAACCCCTCCTCTAACCCCTCCTCTATCCCCCTAACCCCTCCTCTATCCCCTCCCCTAACCCCTCCTCTATCCCCTCCCCCAACCCCCTCCTATAATCCCTCCTCTATCCCCCTAACCCCTCCTCTATCCCCTCCCCTAACCCCTCCTCTATCCCCTCCCCTAATCCCTCCTCTAACCCCTCCCCAACCCCTCCTCTAACCCCTCCTCTATCCCCCTAACCCCTCCTCTATCCCCCTAACCCCTCCTCTATCCCCCTAACCCCTCCTCTAACCCCTCCCCAACCCCTCCTCTAACCCCTCCTCTATCCCCCTAACCCCTCCTCTATCCCCCTAACCCCTCCTCTATCCCCCTAACCCCTCCTCTAACCCCTCCCCAACCCCTCCTCTAACCCCTCCTCTATCCCCCTAACCCCTCCTCTATCCCCTCCCCTAACCCCTCCTCTATCCCCTCCCCCAACCCCCTCCTATAATCCCTCCTCTATCCCCCTTTTTCATAATGCGAAGTACAAGTTAGAATCAGGAGCTATAAAGTCTAGAGCTTGAGTTATTGACTAAACTGCTGGTTTTCCCCATGATCTCAGCAGTTCTTCATGTGGAGATCACGGTGAGTTTAAAAGGCAATGTTTGGCCCTGGAAGCAGACGATACCAGAGCTGACTGTGAAGTAATGCTGCTGTTTATGAGCTGACAGAGAGCACTGCAGTCATGATGTTAATACGGTACAAGAAGAACAAAATAAAATATATTATTTTTTAATTTGTTTAGCGTGTAATGTACATGAAAACAATATGCAAAGTTACTAAAATGGGCAGACTGGGCCAGCTGACCAATCAGAGTCCATGTTAATACATTTTTTCTGGAAAGGTGTGATTTAAACAGACGTGAAATGAAACAGTTTTCCAGACGGAGAGAAAAAGTGTAAATTTATTCAATAGCAGACCTCAATAATAAAATTATAACCTTGAAAATTGGCACAATTTGAGCATTGTTTAAAGGAGACACAGTACTAAAGCTACCAGTGTTGTGGTGAACAACATATTCCCTCTCTTTTTCGTAACAGTGGACAAAGGTGGACTAACACAAAGAATCAACAGCATCTAGAGACTAACTCGTATGGGTTAGGGCTGTGACCGCCACACAAAGGCAGAAGACACACAGAGACATTTCAATCCAGGTTGATCTAAGGAAAGCAAAGCTTCACTCCAAAGTTCCTTCATCTGCGTGTTCCTAATTTCATCCCACAGATCCTGCTTACTCGACCATGAAATATCACTTCACTAAACCATGTATCAGAGACCTTGGCATGGTCATGGATCATCATATCACAGGTGGTCATCTGATGTGTTCATAACCACACCTTAAGAGACACGCGACGCAATCCCAGAACCACACATGGGGACCTAGTGAATGACCTGCAAAGAGCTGGGACCAAAGTAACAAAGGCATCCATCAGAAACACACTAAGCCACCAGGGACTCAAATCCTGCAGTGCGAGACGTGCCCCCCTGCTTAAGCCAGTACATGTCTGGGCCCATCCGAAGTTTGCTAGAGAGCATTTGGATGATCTAGAAGAGGATTGGGGGAATGTTATATGGTCAGATGAAACTAAAATAGAACTTTTTGGTAAAAAACTTAACTTGTGGTGTTTGGAGGAGAAAGAATACTGAGTTGCACCATACCTACTGTGAAGCATGGGGGGGGGCATTATGCTTTCATGCTGTTTTTCTGCAAAGGGACTATGACGACTGATCCATGTAAAGAAAGAATGAATGGAGCCATGTATCGTGCGTTTTTGATTAAAAAAAACCTTCCATCAGAAAGGGCATTGAAGATGAAACGGGGCTGGGTCTTTCAGCATGACATGGATCCCAAACACACTGCCTGGGCAACAAAGGAGCGGCTTCTTAAGAAGCATTTCAAGGTCCTGGAGTCTCCAGATCAAAACCCTATAGAAAATCTGTGTTGCCCAGCGAAGCCCCAAAACATCCCAGCTCTAGAGGAGATCTGCATGGAGGAATGGGCCATACTACCAGCAACAGTGTGTAAAAACCTTGTGGAGACATACAGAAAACGTTTGACCTCTGTAATTGCCAACAAAGTGTATATAACAAAGTATTGAGATGAACTTTTGTAATTGACAAATACTTATTTTCCACCATAATTAGCAAATAAATTCTTTAAAAATAAGTGATTTTCTGGATTTTTTTTCTCATTCTGTCTGTCATAGTTGATGTGTACCTATGATGAAAATGACAGGCCTCTCTCATCTTTTTAAGTGGGAGAACTTGCACAATTGTACTAAATTGCACAATAAGTGACTAAATACTTTTTTGCCCCACTGTAATTGTCTGTATTTGTGCAACTTCATCAACATAATCAGTGAACCTTAAAAAACATTGAAACATCCTAAAAGGCATGTATGACTCAGATGAACAGAGGATCAAGGGCAGAGAAAGAAAGGAAGCGTTTGTTCTTCCTCCTCCAGAATGCTGCAGAGGCGTAGGCAGAGCAAACAAAGCGGACCAGGCACGAGCTGAAGAGTGTTAATGAACTATGAATAGACTCACGAATATGTGCTCCATTATCATGTGAGCAGAGCCAGACGCACAAAGCTGTTGCTAAGAGGTGAAAAGCATCCCAGTTGCCTCACTTCTACTCTAATAATAGAGTGTTTCTGTTTGCTGAGCTACACCATCACCCGTCTTAAAGGGAACGAACCCTCAACACGTATGAAATATGAGTCATAATATGAGACCTGGAGACCTCATTCCCATTCATCTAAGGAAAATAGGAAACAGTGACTAGAATATGCACTAAAGGGCAGGATACATGGGAAGAGGGAAGATTTTCCTCAGCACAGCGTCTACGGCAGGACCGCGATCAGCCTTATCCTTGGAGTATGGGAAAAATCTGCATTGTAAATGAATTATCAGTGCATGAATATTTAAAATGCTTTCATAGCGGATGCCTTTTTGGATGCAGAGGTCAGAAAAGAAACTAATCCACTTCAATCTCTCCAGTTCTGGACGTCACACTAAAAGCTCCTCTTCCGAAAGCAGAATCAATTGGTAATTTCTCTGCAAAGGAAGCCACACAGCACTTTAATACTGAACGGATCAGTTCAGCATCCCGCTGATGAAATTTTCCAGAGGATCGGCTTTGTCTCAGAGTCAGAGAAGCCAAAGATGTCTGGACCAAAAAATGATCTGCTGAAAGGAGAGAGGAGCCGCCCCGTTCATCCCTCTGGATTGGACTGAAGTGATCCGTAAGGACGGCAGATTGAGGCTGAGCTGCGGTCACTGTGGGATGAGCTCTGCCATCATAATCTATTATCACTTACAGTCACACTGAGAGATTAAAACAGCAAGGTTCTCCAATGCGTCCAACAACGAGGCCTCCAACAGTGTGAGATCCATCAGATAATCTGCATTACCACTAGGAAACCCTTCCCAAATAAAGCTTGATAAATACCACTGAGTCCTGACAGGTCCTGTGGTGAGCAGTTTCTCTCCAGAAGCAAAGACCAAGCAACAGACTAAATGTCAAGCATTAGAGCTGCTATTGCTTTTGAACGCCCGTAAAGTCCAACACTAGAGGAGACCCAAAGACAGACGGATATCAGTAATTTAGTGGGATAAATCCTGTGCCTACAGCTCAAATGACACACATTTTGTACAGAAGAACAACAAAAATACCAGCTGCACACGTATGTGACTAAAGTGCTATAGTCCTATTGACTTCCATTGTCACTGTACTCTACAATGTTTGACATGCCATCTGCCACAAATGTTGCTAAAAGAGCATAACATCAGATTATTTTCATATACCATATATTAATGCATGTTGTCCTCTTCCATTAATCCCTCATGTGCAAATATAAATACTCCGGGAAGTGTTTCTCAGCTCTGCACAGAAGTACCGTTATACCCTGAGGTCTGATGTGATGTTTCTGGGAATGTAAATTCAAAAGCAATCAGAATAAAAGTGCAGTGTTTTTATCAGATTGATTTCCACCATTGTGGCCTTCATTTATACACAACAGTACCCGGAGCTGACTGGCACCAAAACTCGTCCACTCAAGCAGTGGCGTAGGCAGAGGGCCTGGGCAAAAGCGGAGGGTGGAGGGGGGTATGCACCGTCTACATACCTCCAGCGGCTGTACAACAAATGTTAGACACTTTATTTCCACTTTTCAAGTTCTTTATTTTTATTGAAAATTGAAAAAAAAAACTTTCCGAACTGATATGTGATGAGAAAAGGAAGTACATCGAGGCAACTGGAATTGCAGGTGTCATTTGCGTAAGAACTAACCCTACACTATCCCGACTGACAGAAACTGACGGCATGTTCCCAGCTTTGCAGAATTGCAATGTCTCAACATTACTTTACATTACTAGCGGCCTGATGGATGGGTTCTCTTTTTATGCGAAAGTCCTTTTTATAGAATTTTGCAAATCGCTGCTGTTTCTCTATCACACAACTGCAAATTATAGGCTGAGTGAAGAGAAAAACACACTTCATGAAGTCATGGGCGTGAGCCGCGTCACTTACATGACACAGTCTATTGCCTAACACAGCTGTCAATCAAACTCTTCAACACTTATGCTAAAACCATAGACTGTAAAAAACACCTTTCATTCATTTCAGTATTTGAGATGTTAAATTAATTGTATAATTATGTTAAAATAATTTAAACAACTATTATTTACTGGATGATATTATTTATTTATTTGTATAATAAACTGGGGGGCCTAATCATCATAGTGGGCGGTCCTGAGCCTGAAGCAAGACTGCGCTGTATGCCGAAGATATAAACAGCAAAATAACTGTAATATAAAGCAGAAGCTATGTAATGTTTCCGGAACATATGTAATGTATCGATCAGAGTCAGCAGAGACAACACACCATGCATTTGGCGTTTGAAGCAAGCGGCTCTTCCCCCAGTTTCTGTTGAAGCCGATACGGAAGTGGCTTAAACTGCAGTTCCTCGACTGGCCACTAGAGCGGCTCCAGTAGGAGAAGAATCTCACCGTGCTCATGTTAAAATGCCCAACTTTACAGCAGAAAAACATCTTTACAGTTGGGACAAACTGTGGTTTTGGTCTATACGGCTAATTTTGCCCTTCATGACGACTGTGAGGTGGGTGAATGTTTTTTAATTCATTCGTTTACATTATATAAAGCCTTAAAGTTCTGCATAATTAAGGGCGTGGCCGGTCTATGGTTTGAAGTCAAATGTTGTAAAGCTTTGCTAATGGGTTTCGTACCTGTGTCACGCTGCTGCTCTGCCATAGGGTCCTTATGTGGAGAAGCCCGTCAATCAAGAGTCACGATCCTCCTGTCTCCAGCTGATGACACACCTGAGGAGAAGAGGAGGAGAGAGAAGAGGAAAGAAAGAGAGGAGAAGAGGAGAAGAGGAGGAGGAGTGATATTATTCAGACTGATGCTCATTTAACCAAACCTCAGGTCTGTCTGACCGGCAGCATGTCACTCATCACTCATCACCAATGACTCTCCATGAATCAGCCAGTCTTCACACAATCTGCACTTCTGGAGGTTTCGTTTTAGATTAAATGGATTTTGGGAAGATGAAGCCACAAGCAGCAGTGTTTGGTTAGATAGGATTTCATGTGAATGTGGACTAATCGCACACAGTGTAATGAAAGCTAAAGATGACTGGCAGTAATGATGATTGAAGAGATGAGGAGTGAGTTTCTCTGGCCTCTCTAAGAGCCAGCGGACACTGATCCCTGCGCTTTCTGCAGCCACACCAGGATTAACCCAAACAACACCTGATCTGAGCTCAGCGTCAAGTCAAGCCACCTTCATTTATACAGCACATTTACAATATAGACCGTTCCAAAGCAGCTTCAGGAGATTAGAGATGTTCAGACAAAATAATCTCTCTTCATTAGAGTTACCGTTCAGCTAAAGTCAGCTTTTGATTGACTCACTTCCATTGTAATAATCATGAATTATTTACTAATAAAAAACAGAAACTCTAATCGTGTTCCGGCTGCTCATCCGCACATCACTGTCATCACGATACTGTTATCATCAAAGCATCACATGACTATATAGACAAGAACGCTTGAGTAAGTGTGTGTGCAGACGTGTAGTTTTTCTTCACAAACTGATAGAGTCTTTTAGTTGTTTCTGATAATTTCACAGGGAAGAGTCTAGTGGACACGCTGTCTGCAGCCACGCCAGGATGAGTTGGTCATATCCAGGAGCAGGTCCACCATCTGTAAAACCTCGATCCAACTGCAGTAAACCTCGGGATAAACAGAGAGACTCCACTCCACTAGATGCCACTCTTTTTATGATGTAACGAGTGTGTCTGCTTCCTGAACAATGCTAGGAAGACTGTTCCAGAGTTTAGGAGCTAAATAGGAAAAGGATCGACCGCCTGCAGTTGATTTAGATATTCTAGGTATGATCAACTGGCCAGAGTTTAGAGACCGCAGTAGACGTGATGGAGTATAATGTGTTAAGAGCTCGCTTAAGTACTGGAGCTAAACCATTCAGTGCTTTGAGTAATAAGCAAGATTTTAAAATGTGTGCAATGTTTAATAGGGAGCCAGTGCAGTGTTGACAGAACTGGACTAATATGATCATACTTCCTGGTTCTAGTAAGAACTCGAGCTGCTGCGGTTTGGACCAGCTGGAGTTTGTTTATTAAGCGAGCAGGGCAACCACCCAGTAGAGCATTACAATAATCTATCTATCTATCTATCTATCTATCTATCTATCTATCTATCTATCTATCTATCTATCTATCTATCTATCTATCCATCCATCCATCCATCCATCCATCCATCCATCCATCCATCCATCCATCCATCCATCCATCCATCCATCCATCTATCTATCTATCTATCATGGACCAGCTGGAGTTTGTTTATTAAGCGAGCAGGGCGACCACCCAGTAGAGCATTACAATAATCTAGCCTTGAGCTCATGAACGCATCGACTAACTGTTCAGCATTTGGCACTGAGAGCATGTGCCGTAATTTAGATATATTTTTAAGATGAAAGAATGCGGTTTTACAGATGCTAGAAACATGGCTTTTAAATGAAAGATTGGTATCAAAGAGCACACCCAGGTTCCCACACCACATTAAATCTGAGTTTGATCTGTGGATGCGGAGTTCAAAGGTCTATGGGCAGCCGCTGGAGTTCGGGACATGACATTGTGGTAAAAACAGCTTCTTTTTTTTTTTTGGGGGGGGGGGGGGGGGGTGCTGCTTTCATGTCTCCACCAATATCAAGATCAAACCTGTGCCGATGTAAGGCAAGGCTTTACAAATTAAATATATTATTATTATTATTATTATTATTATTATTATTATTATTATTATTATTATTATTATTTATATAGCACATTTCATACATAATGGTAATTTAAAGTGCTTTACACAGAAAAGGAATTTAAATATTCATAAGAAATAAAAAATATAACCTGAATGACTAAGTTCAAGGTACCCATAAGTAAGTAAGTACGCGGTTTAAAAGGATGTTAAAGTATACTTATCAAGGTATATTTCACAAGGCTACTCCTGTCCCAGCTAACAGTCAACATCATGAGTGTGGAAAGCAGCGGGGCGAGGGACCGTGAGAGCGGGGCGAGGGACCGTGAGAGCGGGGCGAGGGACCGTGAGAGCGGGCCGGTGGCGTGTGTTAATGAGCACCAGCTGCACAACACACCGGTCTCGTCTCACGGCGGAGTGACGGGAGCATAAAAGGAGGAGCGAAGGCACTGGAAGAAGAGAGAGGACCGGGCCTGATTTATGTTATGTTTTGTTTACATTTTGTTGTTGGGCAACATCAACTAACCAACCAAATGTTGGTCTCTCTGTTAGTCCTGAGGTTTACTGCAGTCTGCCAGATCCAGGCCGTGTCCGGATCGGATGGTGGACCTGCGTCTGGACATGACCAGCTCATCCTGGAGTGTCTGCTGAGCCGTGTCCATTGGTGTCTCCTCTGAATGTGCCCCCCTGGCACGTCATGCTCAATAAACCCGTCTCCGGCGCAATGACTCCGATCTTTCATGTATTCATACTCTTGTGTAATCGACACACCATCCTAAATAAACCCGTCTCTTGCGTGATACCCAAAAATTTGGATATTCCGATCGAATATGATTTCTGACTTGCAGGTTTGCCCGAATAATAATTATACACTGTTTAATATTAGGCCAGAGGAGAACTGGCACCCCGACTGAGTCTGGTTTCTCTAAGGTTTATTTTTCTCCATCATACCCTGATGGAGTTTCGGTTCCTTTGGTCGCCTTTGGCTTGCTCAGTTGGGGACACTAACATTATGATCAGAGTTATTCAACTAAATATACAAATATAATTTATGAATTAGTTTTTATTTAATTCTATAAACTAGCCAAATCAAATTGTGTTGCAATATTGTCCTGTTTAACACTGTGAAGCTGCTTTGAAACAATCGTTATTGTAAAAGCGCGATATAAATAACGTTGATTGATTGATTGGTTGATTGGTTGATTGATTGATTGATTGATTGATTGATTGATTGATTGATTGATTGATTGATTGATTGATTGATTGGTTGATTGTTGTGTGTGTGCGGGCAGTCGTCCGTGAGGGGCTGCCTGCGGTTTACTTTCGTTTTGTTTATTTTTATTTTTATTAAAAAGTCTGTTGAATGTTCGCCGGTTCCCGCCTCCTTCCTTCCCATCTACGAACTGCACTACAATGAGAAACACTGCAGGACTCTCGCTCAAAGGTTGCTTTCCACAATATGAAGTTTCCAGAAGCAGCTCAACTTCCCTCTCATTTACGTCAAGGTGCAAAAACCCTCACAGACCCGCGGTTTACCACCTGATGTACACTTTCTGAAGGACAGAGATGTAGAAAGATCCCTCAGGACAGAGCAGGATAAATCCGATAGAAGTGTTGAAGAGAAAGCCCAGTAAAGAGCTTCAGTTCGGTCCAGCTGCATCAGAAACACACTCTGGCTCGCCATCATTGCCATTCAGGCTGCGTGTGTTATGAGGGGGATTTGGTGTGATTAATGCCAAGCACACAGGGGTTCATTGTTCTATAATGAATTTGATTTCAGGGATTTCCATGTGTAAACAGGGTTTAGCAGCGCTAGGTGCATCCAGGCTTCTTATGCAGCACCTCGGAGACACTGATAAGAGTTTAATGCATATTTACTGGGGTCAGATGCCTTCAACTTCTGAAGATGTGCATCGTTAGAAAGCTTCCATCGCCACTCGAGCCCTGTATCCTCACACACAGGTCGGCCAGCCTTAAAGTCTGTAATTGGCCGGCATTCTGCAGGTGGATCAGTGCAGAAGAGAGAAACAGAGGAACGGGTGAAAGGAGAGATGGAGAGATACACTGCCCAAACTCTTCTGGCCCGCGGGAATATATTAGAGAGCGTTTGATCAGGAACCGGCTCAAAGCAGATGCTCTTCTCAAGCGGTTCAGATCATAACCCATAGATGAAGAACTGATTATAATCAAACAAATCATAATTTCACAACCCCTGCATCTTAACTGAGAAGCAAACAAGATGAAGAGTAAAGTCAAATGGAATGAAATTCACAGAAAGGCATGTGTGATTTTCAGCACAAAGGACTCATATTGCAACCATACACACCAGTATTTCCAGAAACACTGGCTATTCAGATTACTTTCATCTTAAGGATCATGGTGGAAGAATTACTCAATATATTACAGTCAATAAGTTCAAATACTCCACTTCTTCTCTGTTTTAGTGTATCTCTGCGCCACATACTGGTCTGGCATGTATACTAAATAATTGTATGTCTAGCTCAGTGGTTTCGTGTGTACGCAGATATTTCTCGAGACGAGGGGAGAAAACACTGGATAGGGAAAGCTCTGGCTTCGTGCGGATGTGGCCTGAGTGCTTGTCCCAGTATCGGCTACTTTCAGATAGATTTGTAAAATGATGTTTGCCATCAAGCCTTCTTCATTTTACTTCTAATACATGCATCTAAAAACTTCAACATCACTACTTCTACTTGAAAATGTGTTGCGTCAGTCGTGCTCAGCTCAGGGCCATCTGAAGCCATCTGAGGCCAGCCCGCGCTCTTAGAAGAACATGTGGCTCTTCTGATGAGGCGAGCCTGAAAATGGAAAATCTGTGACGATTTGCCTCAGCACAAGCAGATTAGACCGCATTAAAGCAATGCTTCAGTCAAAACCCTAAATCTGTCATTATTTACTCCTGTACTGCTTTCCATGTCATCTGAGGTCATATGAATCCTTGTATAAGAAACCAAATTAAAGCTTTAAGCCACGATGAAAGGGCCCTCGCACACAGGAGAACCGGCCTCAGGAAAACAACGAATAATGGACGACATGAATTAAACAGGTAAATATAGGAGAAATATGGCCAAGTCAATTCAATGCGCCACATTTCCTGTTGCTAGCAGGTGGCGCTATGACTATCTGAATTTTGGCATCTAGATATGTTCAGGTCAGGACTCTTATCAGACATGTGAAGTTTGGGGCAGATCTGACATTGTATGCCTGAGTTACAAAAGCTTATGGCATGGCGAAACAAAGAAGTTGGGCTGCCACGGACAGGCAGTTCAGCGAAAACTCAAGATCTTCACAATTTAACATCAGCAAGGCCTTTAAATTAGACTGACCAAATATCATGTTGTTCTGGTTAAATCTCTATGAGGAGTTTGTTAAAGTGCGACATCTGGAAATGCCAAATTTCATACTCGTACGTGAAACATAGTTCAGACGGCACTGAATTGAACATTTGTAGGTGGCGCTATCGAACCATTTAGCCACGCCTAATTTTGAAACCCTTATCAGACTTCTGATGCGTGTCTAAAGTTTCATGAGTTTTTGAGCATCTTTAGGCCCCCAAAAATGGGATTAATTTGGGAGAAGAATAATAATAGGCTGAGCAATGACAATAGGGTTCTCACACCATCGGTGCTCTGGCCCTAATGAAATATGAATTATGATATAATAGAACATATATTATAATATAATGATGTAAATTTGCATGTGGGTTACACTTTATTTGGACAGTCCACTCATCCTACTATCTATAAGTAACTTCCCAACTAACTCTAATTAGAGTATGAGTAGACTGTTAGGGTTGGGGTTAGTAGAATAAGCTGACACGTAGTGGCAAAGTAAGCTATAGTAGAATGTGTAAAGCGGATATAAAGTGTGTGTGTTCCTCGCATGGCTTCAGAAGACTGCAGTCTGTTAGGATGCTTTCACATGTTTGGGGTTCTTTGGAGGTTGACTCAAAAAAATGTCCTTTTGTGTAAGAAAATGATGGCATTTTTGTGTTCATTTCCTCCAGGGTGGAGAATGGTAGATAAGCTGAGGTGTAGATCAATCCGGACAGATCCCTGTTGGGCTGGGCATGATCCCAGAGATAACTCTCAGGACCTGATGGGATGCTCAGGGTCTTTGACAGCACACACACACACACTTCAGATCCTGCGGTCATGGCGTTCCCTTTATCGGATCTACAGACCCTGAGCCCTCCTGCTGAAGGCCAGAGGTCATTCATCCACTCAAAGCTTTAATGAAAGATCGCCTTCACGCTGGTGTCAGGTTAAGATGTCTATATTCAGAAAAGTGAGAGCATTTTCTGCTTTCTGCTGCCACAAATTCATTTCACACGGTCCTGTGGTGTGATGATTGGATTTGCTGTATGAAATTTTATGATAGCTCATGAAAGCTGCATCTACAATAATAATAATGATAATAATTAGGGCTGGACGATATGGCCAAAATTTATATCACGATATATTTCTTAATTTTGGTCGATACGATATAATTTCGATATCGATATGAACTATATAAAAGCTTTAGAAAAACTACCAAGAACTGCCACAAAGGATTTCTGTACCTACAAACTTCTGACAAATTAATTTGCCATGTCTATGAAACCTCCTCCTATAAAACTATATAATATTTTAGAAATAAAAACGGTACAAATAAATGAATGTTCACCTTTTATTTGTATTTAGCCTTTATACAAACAAGAAATGTGAAATCACCATCAAATAAACAAGACTCTCACTTCGCAGACGCAGTTTATTGAGCATTTTCTTTTAAGTTATAAATTTCAGTGAAGAACGATTCATAGCGCTATATTCTCCTTTTATGCAAAACTATACCTTTATCTACTGATGCACAAAAAAATAAATAAAATAAGACTCAATTCAGTGGCCTATTTGTGCGCTGTTTGAGATGATTGCACGCTGCTTTTTGCAAGGCTTTAACAGGAGCAAATGATACATTTTCGTGAAGCCATGTCTGACCGTCTTTCACAAGCTTTGAAAGGTAATTTAAACGAGAATGAACGCATTGGTGTTAATACATGACATTGTGTGCAAATGTGGAAAGTATTAAAACAAATGTGCCACTTGCCTCTTACACAAATATGTACATGGATTATTTTTAACGCTTGGCATCGTATTGTTAGACATTAGATTGATGCATCTATGTCGATGTATTGTTACACCCCTAGTCGGCACCTCTCCGGTACAAGTTTAATATCAGCCCCATTCGCACGGGATTCGTATTATCTGGGGACCTCTGGTGATTTGTAATAATTGCAGAGAATGTCTGTGATCTTAATCCCGTGCGAATCGGCCATGTCTGTAATTTGTAAAGTAAAAATTCCCCCGCAAATTAGCCTACCTACCATATTTCGCCGAACACCGAGGTCCTGTGATAACATTAGTCCCGTGCGAATCGACATCTCTGTGATTTGGCCAGGATTAGGCGGATTGTATATACTTTTTGCAAGCTTTTTTTCTCCCTGTGAGCATTTCTATCTTTATCTTTCACGAAGAATAAAGTCTGCATTCATAATGCGCACCGTTCAGTCATTCCCGTGCAGCCGCACCCACGCGGATTATACTTTCACTTTAGAATGAGTATCAATTTGAGAGTAATCTGATTGAATGGTGTGTTTAATATTAACATCAATACTGTTCTGAATGAAAAACATAACAGAACAGTATAGTACAATGAAAATCTTGTTTAAATAGGCGCTTTTACATTTAGTTTTGAAACTGAATCTTCCGCCGTAGGCTATATTGTCAGCTTCCTACTAGTGATAAATGAAATCTGATTCCTGCCGCTGGTCTGAGCTCAGTTCATGGCGTCTGTTCGCTAACTGAACGAAATTATATTTATTTATTAGGCTACTGTAAAATAATCAAAACGATATCGATGCCTGTTTATGATTTCATACAGCTATCTATAACGAACATCATATCCGGGAGAAGTCAGTAAATTCGAGTAAAATCACAGGCTTTGCTTATCCCGTGCGAATGCGCCACGCAAAACTCAGATGTGGAGGAGTCATTTCTAAATCACAGAGGTCCCTAGATAATACTAATCCCGTGCGAATAGTGCTTTAGATAGACGAACCACTTCCACGCCACTAAAGAAAGTTAGTCTTTCTTCTCTTATCAACTATTTATTTCTCCTTACTTGTGGAAGCTCGTTCAGTCACATTTGTGTTGCGGTCAGGGAAACTCTCTTTGTAGCTAAAACGTGCCGCGTTTGATCTATCAGCCTACTACTGCTGAGCACTGGCTGCGTGTCCGTGGTGTAGGCCTACGTCATCACGCAAGAAGCCAATCGTGTTCTGCTCTTTCTGATGGCATGCGCCCTGAACGTCCGTCATATCGAAATATCGGAAATGTGTTTAAAAATCATATCACCGTTATTGAAAAAAATTATATCGCGATATATATTGATATTGAATTATTGTCCAGCCCTAATAATAATAATAATAATAATAATACAATTAGAACATGGTGTTTTAGAAGAAGATTATTGTGTCAGTCTATAGGAGATCTCTAGGTATTTGACCCTGTGGATGACTAACATCTACACCAATGAGAAATAATTCTGTTGTTTAAGAGACACCCGTCTGCATGCTGAAGCGTGTGTGTGTGTGTGTGTGTGTGTGTGTGTGTGTGTGTGTGATCTCTCTGAAGGCTGAGCTGTTGACAACTTTATTTCTATCGCTCTTCTCCAGCGGCGATTGTGTCAGAGCAGCTTCAGTGTTAAACAGGACAATACTGCAGCAGAATTAGATTTGGCTGTACAGTCGTTCTGGAGTAAACAGTGATGTTATCAGCTTATTTTAATTTATCATAGAGAGACAATGTTGGCAGATCAGTGATAATGTCGATACAGTTAATTTAATTTAGTAATTTGGATATTTAGTTGGCATTTTAGTGTCCGCAACTGAGCAAGCCAAGCCAAAATTGTCAGCTAACACTAGTGAGAGTTAGTTGGCATGCAGTTGCTTATAGTTAGTAGGATGTCTAAAGTGGACCATCAAAACCTAATCACCAAATGTAAACTTTGATTATGGGGTGCAAACGTTTTCCAGCTCAGGGCATCACTGGAGAACATCTGCTTTAATATATGCAGAAAAAAATGATGTTGTTCCAGCAGGAAGCTGTGAGTTATCATCGCCAGCTCGTCTGTCGTTCTGCGGATGAACACGAATGTGTGTGTGTCATATAGAGATTCACATTCACAGCTAACGGATGCAGAATCACAGGCAGAGGAAGACCTTCATCATCATCATCATCATCATCATCATCATCATCATCATCATCATCATCATCTGTAAAATCCTTACTGTGCTGTCACACTGAAAAAATTATCTTCTTATTTCGTTTTTTCTTTTTCTTGTTTCCAGTCCAAATATCTAAATGCTCTTAAAGGGGTGTCTGCATGCAATTTCACTTGTTTAACTTTAGTTAGTGTGTAATGTCGCTGCTTGAGCATAAACAGTTTCTGCAAAGTTCCAGCGCTGAAAGTTCTCTGCAAACGGATTTATTGTCTTTTAAAGACATCACAAATCAAACCAGTGTGAACGAACTCCTCAAATTACATCAGAGGAAGAGCCGTGAAGTTCAGACAGGGCTGAGACGAACCGCAGGACATAAATGAGCAATATAACGCAGTGTGTGATGAGAGGAAACGCGTCCTGCATGCAGATCAGCCCAACACTGCAGATTAAGGTCACCAAACAGCCCTCACATGTGATTTCCAGGAATGAAATCCATAAATCTTCCCTATCCTGATCCTGCTGTGATCACAGACAGAGAAATCCGGATACGATAGTTCCTGCTGCTCGATGTTCCGTTGTGGTTTCATATTCGATAAGGATCAGACAGCAGTAATAGAGTGTGTTCTGCGGTTATCTCGAGGACCGTGGCCGAGATCCCAGAATTTAGAAACAGGAGGAAAACAGAGCAGAATATCCCACAACCCTTGATCTCTGAAGACTAAAGCACTGAATGCGGAGCCGCTCGTGTTGGCTAATAAACAGAGCAGAGCGCAGGCCGTTACTATCAGGCGCACGCGCGCGCGGTGTGTGTGTGTGTGTGTGTGTGTGTGTGTTACACTTAATGCTTCCGTCCCAGAGGACAGAGACTTACAGCGCTCGCTCAGCCTAACCCATGAGGACAACAACAGGGCTGGATGTGGAAAACATTGCATATGCACAAAACGGAAACTGAAATGTGTGTATGCAACCTTCCATAAACATGCACACACACACTCTCTAAACTGTGTGCAAACGTGATGATGTAAACATTGATTCCATTTTATATACATTTAGATTAAATACGGCACTCTAAGCATGAAATCATTATCCAGAAGTCAAATCTTACACACACACTGTCCATCTCCATGTGCCGCTTATATATCCTAACCCTAAGCCCAAAACCAACCCTTCTGAGCCCAAAACCAGCCCTTCTGAGCCCTAAACCAGCCCTTCAGAGCCCAAAACCAGCCCTTCAGAGCCCAAAACCAGCCCTTCAGAGCCCAAAACCAGCCCTTCAGAGCCCAAAACCAGCCCTTCAGAGCCCAAAACCAGCCCTTCAGAGCCCAAAACCAGCCCTTCAGAGCCCAAAACCAGCCCTTCAGAGCCCAAAACCAGCCCTTCAGAGCCCAAAACCAGCCCTTCTGAGCCCTAAACCAGCCCTTCAGAGCCCAAAACCAGCCCTTCAGAGCCCAAAACCAGCCCTTCAGAGCCCAAAACCAGCCCTTCAGAGCCCAAAACCAGCCCTTCAGAGCCCAAAACCAGCCCTTCAGAGCCCAAAACCAGCCCTTCAGAGCCCAAAACCAGCCCTTCAGAGCCCAAAACCAGCCCTTCTGAGCCCAAAACCAGCCCTTCAGAGCCCAAAACCAGCCCTTCTGAGCCCTAAACCAGCCCTTCAGAGCCCAAAACCAGCCCTTCAGAGCCCTAAACCAGCCCTTCTGAGCCCAAAACCAGCCCTTCAGAGCCCAAAACCAGCCCTTCAGAGCCCAAAACCAGCCCTTCAGAGCCCAAAACCAGCCCTTCAGAGCCCAAAACCAGCCCTTCTGAGCCCTAAACCAGCCCTTCAGAGCCCTAAACCAGCCCTTCAGAGCCCTAAACCAGCCCTTCAGAGCCCTAAACCAGCCCTTCTGAGCCCTAAACCAGCCCTTCAGAGCCCAAAACCAGCCCTTCTGAGCCCTAAACCAGCCCTTCAGAGCCCAAAACCAGCCCTTCTTAGCCCTAAACCAGCCCTTCTGAGCCCAAAACCAGCCCTTCAGAGCCCAAAACCAGCCCTTCAGAGCCCAAAACCAGCCCTTCAGAGCCCAAAACCAGCCCTTCTGAGCCCTAAACCAGCCCTTCAGAGCCCAAAACCAGCCCTTCTGAGCCCTAAACCAGCCCTTCAGAGCCCAAAACCAGCCCTTCTGAGCCCTAAACCAGCCCTTTAGAGCCCTAAACCAGCCCTTCAGAGCCCAAAACCAGCCCTTCTGAGCCCTAAACCAGCCCTTCAGAGCCCTAAACCAGCCCTTCAGAGCCCTAAACCAGCCCTTCTGAGCCCTAAACCAGCCCTTCAGAGCCCAAAACCAGCCTTTCTGAGCCCTAAACCAGACCTTCTGAGCCCAAAACCAGCCCTATTAGAGCCCAAAACCAGCCCTGAGCCCTAAACCAGCCCTTCTGAGCCCTAAACCAGCCCTTCTGAGCCCTAAACCAGCCCTTCTGGCATTAGTAACTCAGATTCAAAAAATTCTAAATGTGCAAAGCACTTGCAGATTCAAGCACTTTGAGTAAAACATGAGCATTACCGTCCAACTAACTTTCACTTTCACAAATGTGAACAAAACATTTGTTGGTGGTAATGGACACGGTTCACAAAGGGTTAGCTGAAAACAACCCAAAATGGTGTTCAAATGTGCCTTCAGTGGGAAGAAGGAGCGTGAGAGACGTGAGGATTCTCACCGCCCATCACCAAACACATGCTGGTTTCTCACAGGAATCAGGCAGATTGAGCAGGGCATGTGATCGGCAGCATTATACAGGAGCTCTCCTCTGACGTCCTCACATTTGGCATCTGTTCTCCTTTCCATCCACCCACGAGACCATGTAATGAACTGAAGCTCAGCTCTGTGGTGTGTGTGTGTGGATGCCCATCTCACTCTCCGTAGTTTCCTCATGGTTTAATCCTCACACTGAAGCTGTCTGTTGATGCTTCAAACCAAACCTGGCAGAGATACGAGGAGGTCCCGAGGGCCTCACGGACGAGCTAATTTCCTTTTGGCTTCTTCCCTCATTATTTTTCAGCTGTGAAGCACTGTGAAGCACGAAGACTTAGTAAAATGGTTTTAAATTCCTATCCCCACATCTCAAAGGATCGGCACAGTTGGCATGTCCAGCCGGCTCCTGCTGCTAGATCCAGAAACTACACCGGCACGAGTCCAAAGCATCTTTCTGCATTCAGAAGAGTGAAACTGCAGGGCGAGTAAAACTACACTAGCTTTGGTGATTGGCATTAAACCTTTGTGCCCGTGAGCAAAGATGGCAGCAAGCAGTGAAGGCACTGAGATGAGAGATGAGAAGAGTTGAAGCTGATGATGAAGGACCTGAGAGGAGACCTGAGAACTATAGGCATCATCTTCCACATAAAGCATCCCGAGCATTTTTCAAAAGGCATCTGTTGGTACAGACGAAAGGAAAGTACACAAACTCAGCTATTTTATATGATGAAATGCCAAGGTACGTAAAGCGCAGAAGCTTTGATTCCTCAGCTCAGTACTGTCGGAGCTTCAGCAGATCTCCATATGCAACGGCAGATGGCTGGACTCTTGTGTCAGCAGAGATATGCAGAGCCGTGTGGTTCTTGGCCCGCTCAGGGATGCCATAAGGGCCGTAGGCAGGTGTAGAGCGGTCACAGATCCTCTGGAGCTGAGATCCTCTCTACAGACCCGCTCTAATGCCTCCACCAAACCACCTCATTCACAAGACCGCTCTAATGCCTCCACCAAACCACCTCATGCACAACAAGACCCGCTCTAATGCCTCCACCAAACCGTCTCATGCACAACAAGACCCGCTCTAATGCCTCCACCAAACCACCTCATGCACAACAAGACCCGCTCTAATGCCTCCACCAAACCACCTCATGCACAACAAGACCCGCTCTAATGCCTCCACCAAACCACCTCATGCACAACAAGACCCGCTCTAATGCCTCCACCAAACCGCCTCATTCACAACAAGACCCGCTCTAATGCCTCCACCAAACCGCCTCATTCACAACAAGACCCGCTCTAATGCCTCCACCAAACCACCTCATGCACAACAAGACCCGCTCTAATGCCTCCACCAAACCACCTCATGCACAACAAGACCCGCTCTAATGCCTCCACCAAACCACCTCATGCACAACAAGACCCGCTCTAATGCCTCCACCAAACCACCTCATGCACAATACCCGCTCTAATGCCTCCACCAAACCACCTCATTCACAAGACCGCTCTAATGCCTCCACCAAACCACCTCATGCACAACAAGACCCGCTCTAATGCCTCCACCAAACCGCCTCATTCACAACAAGACCCGCTCTAATGCCTCCACCAAACCACCTCATGCACAACAAGACCCGCTCTAATGCCTCCACCAAACCACCTCATGCACAATACCCGCTCTAATGCCTCCACCAAACCACCTCATTCACAAGACCGCTCTAATGCCTCCACCAAACCACCTCATGCACAACAAGACCCGCTCTAATGCCTCCACCAAACCGCCTCATTCACAACAAGACCCGCTCTAATGCCTCCACCAAACCACCTCATGCACAACAAGACCCGCTCTAATGCCTCCACCAAACCACCTCATGCACAACAAGACCCGCTCTAATGCCTCCACCAAACCACCTCATGCACAACAAGACCCGCTCTAATGCCTCCACCAAACCACCTCATGCACAATACCCGCTCTAATGCCTCCACCAAACCACCTCATTCACAAGACCGCTCTAATGCCTCCACCAAACCACCTCATGCACAACAAGACCCGCTCTAATGCCTCCACCAAACCACCTCATGCACAACAAGACCCGCTCTAATGCCTCCACCAAACCACCTCATGCACAACAAGACCCGCTCTAATGCCTCCACCAAACCACCTCATGCACAACAAGACCCGCTCTAATGCCTCCACCAAACCGCCTCATTCACAACAAGACCCGCTCTAATGCCTCCACCAAACCACCTCATGCACAACAAGACCCGCTCTAATGCCTCCACCAAACCACCTCATGCACAACAAGACCCGCTCTAATGCCTCCACCAAACCACCTCATGCACAACAAGACCCGCTCTAATGCCTCCACCAAACCACCTCATGCACAATACCCGCTCTAATGCCTCCACCAAACCACCTCATTCACAAGACCGCTCTAATGCCTCCACCAAACCACCTCATGCACAACAAGACCCGCTCTAATGCCTCCACCAAACCACCTCATGCACAACAAGACCCGCTCTAATGCCTCCACCAAACCACCTCATGCACAACAAGACCCGCTCTAATGCCTCCACCAAACCACCTCATGCACAAGACCGCTCTAATGCCTCCACCAAACCACCTCATGCACAACAAGACCCGCTCTAATGCCTCCACCAAACCACCTCATTCACAAGACCCGCTCTAATGCCTCCACCAAACCACCTCATGCACAACAAGACCCGCTCTAATGCCTCCACCAAACCACCTCACGCACAACAAGACCCGCTCTAATGCCTCCACCAAACCACCTCATTCACAAGACCCGCTCTAATGCCTCCAACAAACCACCTCATGCACAAGACCGCTCTAATGCCTCCACCAAACCACCTCATGCACAATACCCGCTCTAATGCCTCCACCAAACCACCTCATGCACAACAAGACCGCTCTAATGCCTCCACCAAACCACCTCATGCACAAGACCCGCTCTAATGCCTCCACCAAACCGTCTCATGCACAACAAGACCCGCTCTAATGCCTCCACCAAACCACCTCATGCACAACAAGACCCGCTCTAATGCCTCCACCAAACCACCTCATGCACAAGACCCGCTCTAATGCCTCCACCAAACCACCTCATGCACAAGACCCGCTCTAATGCCTCCACCAAACCACCTCATGCACAAGACCGCTCTAATGCCTCCATCAAACCACCTCATGCACAACAAGACCGCTCTAATGCCTCCACCAAACCACCTCATGCACAAGACCGCTCTAATGCCTCCACCAAACCACCTCATGCACAAGACCCGCTCTAATGCCTCCACCAAACAACCTCATGCACAAGACCGCTCTAATGCCTCCACCAAACCACCTCATGCACAACAAGACCCGCTCTAATGCCTCCACCAAACCACCTCATGCACAAGACCGCTCTAATGCCTCCACCAAACCACCTCATGCACAAGACCACTCTAATGCCTCCACCAAACCACCTCATGCACAACAAGACCCGCTCTAATGCCTCCACGAAACCACCTCATGCACAAGACCGCTCTAATGCCTCCACCAAACCACCTCATGCACAAGACCGCTCTAATGCCTCCACCAAACCACCTCATGCACAACAAGACCCGCTCTAATGCCTCCACCAAACCACCCCATGCACAACAAGACCCGCTCTAATGCCTCCACCAAACCACCTCATGCACAACAAGACCTGCTCTAATGCCTCCATCAAACCACCTCATGCACAAGACCGCTCTAATGCCTCCACCAAACCACCTCATGCACAACAAGACCCGCTCTAATGCCTCCACCAAACCACCTCATGCACAAGACCCGCTCTAATGCCTCCACCAAACCGCCTAATGCACAAGACCCGCTCTAATGCCTCCACCAAACCACCTCATGCACAACAAGACCCGCTCTAATGCCTCCATCAAACCACCTTATGCACAAGACTGCTCTAATGCCTCCACCAAACCACCTCATGCACAACAAGACCCGCTCTAATGCCTCCACCAAACCGCCTCATGCACAACAAGACCCGCTCTAATGCCTCCATCAAACCACCTCATGCACAACAAGACCCGCTCTAATGCCTCCACCAACCACCTCATGCACAACAAGACCCACTCTAATGCCTCCACCAAAGCACCTCATGCCCAACAAGACCCGCTCTAATGCCTCCACCAAACCACCTCATGCACAAGACCCGCTCTAATGCCTCCATCAAACCACCTCATGCACAACAAGACCGCTCTAATGCCTCCACCAAACCGCCTCATGCAAAATACCCGCTCTAATGCCTCCACCAAACCACCTCATGCACAACAAGACCCGCTCTAATGCCTCCATCAAACCACCTCATGCACAAGACCGCTCTAATGCCTCCACCAAACCGCCTCATGCACAATACCCGCTCTAATGCCTCCACCAAACCGCCTCATGCACAACAAGACCCGCTCTAATGCCTCCATCAAACCACCTCATGCACAACAAGACCCGCTCTAATGCCTCCACCAAACCACCTCATGCACAACAAGACCCGCTCTAATGCCTCCATCAAACCACCTCATGCACAACAAGACCCACCCTAATGCCTCCACCAAAGCACCTCATGCCCAACAAGACCCGCTCTAATGCCTCCACCAAACCACCTCATGCACAACAAGACCCGCTCTAATGCCTCCATCAAACCACCTCATGCACAAGACCGCTCTAATGCCTCCACCAAACCGCCTCATGCACAATACCCGCTCTAATGCCTCCACCAAACCACCTCATGCACAACAATACCCGTCCTAATGCCTCCACCAAATCGCCTCATGCACAATACCCCCTCTAATGCCTCCACCAAACCGCCTCATGCACAATACCCGTTCTAATGCCTCCACCAAACCACCTCATGCACAACAAGACCCGCTCTAATGCCTCCACCAAACTGTCTCATGCCCAACAAGACCCGCTCTAATGCCTCCACCAAACCACCTCATGCACAAGACCGCTCTAATGCCTCCATCAAACCACCTCATGCACAACAAGACCCGCTCTAATGCCTCCACCAAACCGCCTCATGCACAATACCCGCTCTAATGCCTCCACCAAACCACCTCATGCACAACAAGACCCGCTCTAATGCCTCCACCAAACCGCCTCATGCCCAACAAGACCCACTCTAATGCCTCCACCAAACCACCTCATGCACAAGACCGCTCTAATGCCTCCATCAAACCACTTCATGCACAACAAGACCGCTCTAATGCCTCCACCAAACCGCCTCATGCACAATACCCGCTCTAATGCCTCCCCCAAACCACCTCATGCACAACAAGACCCGCTCTAATGCCTCCATCAAACCACCTCATGCACAACAAGACCCTCTCTAATGCCTCCATCAAACCACCTCATGCACAACAAGACCGCTCTAATGCCTCCACCAAACCGCCTCATGCACAATACCCGCTCTAATGCCTCCACCAAGCCACCTCATGCACAACAATACCCGCTCTAATGCCTCCACCAAACCGCCTCATGCACAATACCCGCTCTAATGCCTCCACCAAACCGCCTCATGCACAATACCCGCTCTAATGCCTCCACCAAACCGCCTCATGCACAATACCCGCTCTAATGCCTCCACCAAACCACCTCATGCACAATACCCGCTCTAATGCCTCCACCAAACCGCCTCATGCACAATACCCGCTCTAATGCCTCCACCAAACCACCTCATGCACAATACCCGCTCTAATGCCTCCACCAAACCACCTCATGCACAACAAGACCCGCTCTAATGCCTCCACCAAACCGTCTCATGCCCAACAAGACCCGCTCTAATGCCTCCACCAAACCGTCTCATGCCCAACAAGACCCGCTCTAATGCCTCCACCAAACCGCCTCATGCACAATACCCGCTCTAATGCCTCCACCAAACCACCTCATGCACAACAAGACCCGCTCTAATGCCTCCACCAAACCGTCTCATGCCCAACAAGACCCGCTCTAATGCCTCCACCAAACCACCTCCTGCACAATACCCGCTCTAATGCCTCCACCAAACCACCTCATGCACAATACCCGCTCTAATGCCTCCACCAAACCGTCTCATGCCCAACAAGACCCGCTCTAATGCCTCCACCAAACCACCTCCTGCACAATACCCGCTCTAATGCCTCCACCAAACCACCTCCTGCACAATACCCGCTCTAATGCCTCCACCAAACCGCCTCATGCACAAGACCGCTCTAATGCCTCCATCAAACCGCCTCATGCACAACAAGACCCGCTCTAATGCCTCCACCAAACCACCTCATGCACAACAAGACCCGCTCTAATGCCTCCACCAAACCACCTCATGCACAATACCCGCTCTAATGCCTCCACCAAACCACCTCATGCACAACAAGACCCGCTCTAATGCCTCCACCAAACCGTCTCATGCCCAACAAGACCCGCTCTAATGCCTCCACCAAACCGTCTCATGCCCAACAAGACCCGCTCTAATGCCTCCACCAAACCGCCTCATGCACAATACCCGCTCTAATGCCTCCACCAAACCACCTCATGCACAACAAGACCCGCTCTAATGCCTCCACCAAACCGTCTCATGCCCAACAAGACCCGCTCTAATGCCTCCACCAAACCACCTCCTGCACAATACCCGCTCTAATGCCTCCACCAAACCACCTCATGCACAATACCCGCTCTAATGCCTCCACCAAACCGTCTCATGCCCAACAAGACCCGCTCTAATGCCTCCACCAAACCACCTCCTGCACAATACCCGCTCTAATGCCTCCACCAAACCACCTCCTGCACAATACCCGCTCTAATGCCTCCACCAAACCGCCTCATGCACAAGACCGCTCTAATGCCTCCATCAAACCGCCTCATGCACAACAAGACCCGCTCTAATGCCTCCACCAAACCACCTCATGCACAACAAGACCCGCTCTAATGCCTCCACCAAACCACCTCATGCACAACAAGACCCGCTCTAATGCCTCCACCAAACCACCTCATGCACAACAAGACCCGCTCTAATGCCTCCACCAAACCACCTCATGCACAACAAGACCCGCTCTAATGCCTCCACCAAACCCCCTCATGCACAATACCCGCTCTAATGCCTCCACCAAACCACCTCATGCACAATACCCGCTCTAATGCCTCCACCAAACCACCTCATGCACAACAAGACCCGCTCTAATGCCTCCACCAAACCCCCTCATGCACAATACCCGCTCTAATGCCTCCACCAAACCACCTCATGCACAATACCCGCTCTAATGCCTCCACCAAACCACCTCATGCACAACAAGACCGCTCTAATGCCTCCACCAAACCACCTCATGCACAAGACCGCTCTAATGCCTCCACCAAACCACCTCATGCACAAGACTTTTACTGTAAGTCTCAACTAGGGGTGCACGATATTCACAAAAAATGTGATATTGCGATATCGATATTAATTTCGATATTTTTAAGCCTATGGAAAATTACAAAAGTACAACATGAACAAATAAATAATCATGTCTACAGAACAGAACATGTTTACTGGTTGTACACTTTGTTTGTCCTTCAAAATACTATAGTAGTTAAAAGACATAGACATAGCTAAAAATGTGTCCCGTGACACTGTATTATTCTGCTTGTTCATATTGTATTATGTAGTAGGTTAACTTGCAATAATTCTCTTTGCGTGAGACTGATTCATGAACATATAAGTCACTCAGCGTTAGCGCTGGGCGGTATGACCAAAAATTGTATTTCCTATGCATGACAAGGTGTTAACCACATTTTGTAATGATTGAAAGAGGAAATTTTGAATTCTGAAGTTTGAATTCTGAAACATTATTTGAGGGGACAGACGTTTGTAGTGGTATCCGTGACCATAGTGGACGTTATTGAGTGCACTCATTCAATCTCACATTGCACCGCAATAACGAGTGTAGGCCACAGCCGATGTAGCCTACACACAACGGATGTCCGACTTCACGCACTCGTTTTCCTTCACTCCTTCAGTGAACTATATTAGTGGATAACGTAGGGAATAGTGAAGGATGCTTCAGTGGGCGATGTTGGATTCTATCAACAATACTGAACTGCGCCACATTCCGAACGTTGTTTTAAGCGACATATACCGGTATTGCGATATCATCAAAATGTATATCTTACTCATGCTGCTTTTTGAAATAATCAACTTATGAAATAAATAAAAAATATTATAGGCTAACATTTAAACATAGCCTAATTAAATAGGCTATGGTTTCTTTAACCCATGGCCGACGCAGTCACCGGCGCTTCCGATAGACATTGTCCTTAATGGCAGTGGATATAACTCCCAATACAACAGACATGTTTAGCCATACAGACAAGAAGACATAATTATAAAATATAAACTGTCTACTTGTATTTGTGTACACTCACAAAATGTGTTAATTCAGAGAATGGATTATTTTGCATGCACTCACGTCACACCCTGTCTTCATTTCAAAATGTATTTTGTTTATTAAACGCAAAAATTTTCAATTTTAAAAGCATTTCTACATTCAGTTCATATTTCCAAACAAACGAACTTCAAAGCCAAAATAATGAAATGGTAAAAAAAAATAAAGAAGAAAAAAAAAATTGTAAACCACCATGCAAATTCAACCACTTCGTTCTTTTAATGATAACACGCCTCTAAAGTATATCTCCTTCCATTAAAAATAATGGCTATCGCGGTGCTGGGATATAAATAAACGTACTAGCATATGGTGCATAGAGAGCAGTCCAAACTAATCCAAATGGATTCAGTCTGATTTGCAAACACCTTTGGCCCATTCATTGAACATAATTTAAGCGTCAAAATGTGCAGTTCAGTTACAGTTTAACTTCTTGAACCCAATTCTAATATACAATTTTTTCTTAAATATCCACATAAACAACAAACTGTTTGTCAATATAGACCCGTTAATACACCCCAGGGCCTCGCACATCAGCTCCGCACAGGCCTGTGTGTGTACAGTGTGTGTAGAGCGAGGGAGAAGTCAGAGTGTGACGGATAGCTTTGGAGCGAATAGGAGGGATGCGGTTTCAAATAAATCAATAGATCCGATCAAGAATGTATATACAGTGAAACAGGTCTCATTTTGTCATAAACAAAATATTGCATAATTATCTTTTGATATAATATCGGGCAACGTGATATGACGATAACAATACTGAGTCGATATATTGTGCACCCCTAGTCTCAACACAGTAAAGTATATACGCATGTGCCATCCACATTTAATACAGCAATTACAGTGATGGCTGTGACGGAATCACATTACATATCAATTACAGTGGCCATGTGTCAGCCGAATTCATGAGGTTCATTTCATTAAGCGGACACTCAAACCTGCCCATTGAAAACAGCTGAAAGATTACACAGTCGTCTGATCTCACCTTCACAATCTGATACGCCGGGACTCTCACATCCGTCTTTACAACTGAATCTTGTACTTGTTTATGAATTGTTTGTAATGGGGGCCAGATTAACTTTTAGCAGGGCAGGCAAAAACCTGAACCGCTGGCTGGAGAAATAATCCTGTGGTATAAATAATATAAAACTGATGCTGTATGGAAAAGAGCTGCATGAGGTTCTTTCATTTCTCACACAACTTTGAAACAAAGGGATGAATTTTAGGTACAATTTTCCTTGAAATACAGACATGCCAAAAAGTGCTGCTATGATCTGATGCAGCGAGAAACAGGACATAATCAGGCCAGCACATCCACCATTATCAAGCAGAACATTATGAATCTGCTGCGTGTCCTGTCCCGTGGCAGCTGCGTTCTGGTGGCCTTGCTGTATTACCCTAACCTTTAGCCGAGCTGCTTACACAACAAACACACACAGCGGAGAGATGCGGTCTGCGTCCGTACTGAGACAGGCTTCTGCCGACTGCAGTTTACAGATAATGGCTTTAGAAAGAGAGAGAGAGAGAGAGAGAGAGAGTTTCACGAGTTCCACACACACATGTAAACACACTGTCATCATGAATCAGGCCTTTTCCACACACTGACTCCAGAGAACCGAGCTCTCAAACCAACAAACAAGAGCTGAGAAGTGGAGCCAAGACATTAGTGTCCTGATAGTCGATTATCAGACAGCATGTCACAATACTGAGGAAAAGATCTGTCAATACTTCCATTTCATGATCAGGACTTTAACTGCAAGAGCAGTGTGTAAAGATGCATATATTTCACCATGCAGCTTTAATTTGGGGTTAGGGGTGGAATTAGCTTTTGGCTATAAACACTATGATGCTGGTTTGAGATTGCTTAAAGAAGCTAATCTATGTTTACTGTGTCTGTTCCTATTAAATAATCTATTAAATAAAATAAAATAAATACATTTTAAAACACTCATGCTAGAAATGTTCTGTCATAGTGTTAAATTACACACAAACAGTAGATGCTGCAACGCTCAGACAGAGATGTGAGTGGACTCTATAGCCAGATGAAGACGAGACCAATGCCAGCATATCGATATTATAAGATACAAGTTCTCAATTTTTGATAGCAAGTGAAACTCAAAAAGCTCCTGCAAATACGGCATTATGAGTTGAGGTTTTTTACAGTACCCTTTTAGAAGAAAGGATGGATAAACAGACAAAATGAATGTCATTTGCAAAGAACGGCAGGATGAACTGAAATCTGCTATGTGGGAAAAAGAAGGAAAGGGTGTTGACGTCAGTGCTTTGAAGGATGAAGAAGTGTGACTGAGACTGAAAGCCTCCGCTCTGCCCAACATGAGATGCTGCTAAACCTCTCGAGACGGAGCCTGGAGGACGGCCAGCCCCAGCTGATGGAGAATGCACAGGCAATAAAACTGATGACTTCCGTCAGGGTGGAATAATCCTCTGGAGTTAGTGAAGGTGCAGGTCTGCAGTGCATCCAGAAGAGACGAGAGCACAATAACAGAGCAGCTTCAGTGTTAAAGTGCCTGTTATCCAGCCGTCTGAGGAACTCTTGCTCCTGGGGCTGCCTACAAAACGGACTGCCATGCATCCTGACAAACACACAAATACAATCAGGAGGCTTGATCTCTCCACAGCAGATAATCACTGAAGGCCTTTCTCTCAGACGAAGAGCGCCGCTGGAACTCTTTCTAAAGCCACACGCAGGACTCTGTTAGCTTCACCAGGGAGGCTGTTAGTGTGTCCCGGTCCGTCAAACACACTCCTCTGCGGTGTTAGATGTGGAGCGAACCATGCCCATTACAGACCCAGATCCACCTCGGAGAGACTCGCTGCTCAACACCAAATAAAAACCACTCGACATTCGGTCTAATGTTCTCAAAAGTACCGGTACCAAGTCAACACTTAACTGTATGATGGCAGCATTTCCGCAGTCCCGGTAGTTCCAGGTACGACTAAAAAACTACTGAAATAAAATAGAAGCAATACTTTTTGCTATGGTACCTAAATTGGTGCAGAGAACGCATGACTTGTTTGGCAAACGCATGAGTTTTCCTTCGATGACCTTACGACACACCATCTCTTTCCTTAAGATCGACGCATTCGCAGAAACAACTTTAGTGTGAAGTCTGCAAACTTCCCCAGCAAATGTTGACAGGCAAAGCCTTCACGTAAAGAGAAAACACATTCTCTCCATCTGCATGAGTCCATTCACCACTAAATCACGGAGGCTTTGCTTCGTCAAGAAGAAAACTCCCTTCTGTCAGCGAAACAGCCAAAAGTATGGGAACTGCTGAAGTTTAGTGTAATCAGGGCTTATGTGACCTCGTTTGGCTCTGATCCGTCAGGTCCGGCCCTCGGAGAGACGGGATTATTTCCGACCGTTCTCTCGAGTCTTCTGTCAGTATATGCGCTTCCTTAGCTTTGTTCAGGTATTTAGGGATGGGAGCAGAAGCTTATGTCAACCCATCCACCAATCCTGAGATCCCAGAACCCGCTCTCATCCGCAATCCTTCACACACACACACACACACACACACACACACACACACACACACACACACACACACACACACACACACACACACACACACACACACACACACACACACACACACACACACACACACACACACACACACACACACACACACACACACACACACACACACACACACACACACACACACTTTAATGGGCCCTCTCTCTGTCAGCTTAGGATTTGACTCAGATCAACTCATCTACTTCAGAAGATTGTTGGGTCAGAATGGGCAAAACTACATGACTTTCTAATAACACGCCACACTTCTGTTTGTTTGTAATATTTCCTGAGGTGTGTGATTTAATGGGAAAAGCTCCTTTTTCTGGCCGTGTGTTGAAACTTTAGCAGGGATAGTAGATGAAGACCCTCATCATTTACTCGTGTCAGTGCACCTCTGCATGATTTACTGACTGTTGGAAAAAAAGCTTTTAGTTTATACAATGAAAGTCAAAGTGAAGACTCCTGATCTTGTGATGTTGGGCCTGGTTATTTCCGTCCTCCCGGTACGGCGCGGTTTAGACCTCGATAACGACTCACTTTTGCATTATTCACAACATTACGCCATGCTGAACTAAAAATAGGCCTCATTATCGTGTGCTTCCACTGAGCTGCTCTTTGAGCAGAGAGCGCTTTCATTCCTGCATGGAGAGGGGTGTGTGTGTGTGTGTGTGTGTGTGTGTGTGTGTGTTAGGGCTGCACGTTTTCAAGTTTTTCATTAACCATTAACCGAGGCCCTTAGCGGTTAATACTCGGTTAACCATAGTGTGCGTCAGGGTTATTTTTAGCTTATTAATTTGACGACCACCATCTCCGTAGTGAACGCGCCTATAGAGAGAAATGCACATCATGGATTACATAAACAGAGAGTAGCCTATTTCTTTTCGTTTTAAATTGTTAAAAGACATTTCAAGTTTCTTAAGATCTAGTTCATGTCTGCGAGGCGTACGCTGAGTTTCGTTAAATTAGGATGAGATGCGCTCCAGTTCACGAGCAATGCGAGTGGCCGCGAGGGCGCCTGCATGATTAGAGCATGTAACGTTAGTAAAATATGCAGCCGAGAATGATTCACACAGCGTTTGACTCGCGCGGCTGTTCAAGCATCTGTGGTCTCGTCCCTTCAGCTCTGGCCATCTTGCTTTCAGTCCGCGATTAGCTTTTTTGTTTTCTTCATTACAGTTAAAGTAACGTCTGCTTTTCTCTAGTCATTCACAAGTTTCTCACTTCAAACTTTCTTTCTTCTGCTCCGTTATGCACAGCGCGCGCGGCTCGCGCTCTGCTTCTGCCCTAATGCGACTTATAGTCCAGTGCGACGTATGTTATTTTCCTCTTCATGACGCATATTTTGACTGATGCGACTCATACTCCGGAGCAACTTATAGCCTGAAAAATGCGGTAAGCACTGCATTGCAATACTTGCATTTTGCCCCGTCACTCTCATTTTTAAAGTGCTCCACGCTTTCTTTGCCCGCTAAGAAAGCTGGTCATGACTTCTTCTTGTGGATATTACAAATGTCTGGGAGCACTCTGGCGGTCTCTAGGGGTGCAAACATATATTACAACTAAATTCAAGGCACGTCATTGACGCCACTTAACCGAGCAAAATGTTTCACTCGGTTACGCAATTTTTAACGGTTAATCGGTCAATCGGTTAACCATGGACACCCCTAGTGTGTGTGTGTGTGTATCTCTCGCTCTCTCTCTCCGCCACACACACACACACACAACAGGTCGTCACGGACAGATCAGAACCCCAAACCAAAGCAGATCTGTCTGTAAATTATGCTGCTTATTACAAAATGACTTGCCAAATAAATAAGAAATGGACATGAAATATAGATGAGTAAATGAATCTGTGAACAAAGCAAGCATGAAGTGAAACGAGAGACATGAAAGTAGCACAGCTGCGAAGGAAAGCTCTGGATGAGAGCGACGACACATCCTTCAAATCTCACGAGGCGTCCCGACTCAAAGAATTCATTCCGTACTGGTGATGATGACAGAGAGTGTTAAAGTTAATATTTAGTTAAAAGTTAAAATTGAAAAAGTTAAAATTTTAAATTATATCTCATGATATGTATTGTTATATCTATTTCTTGTGTTCATTTCGTAATAAACAGAGTGGAACGCATGACCTGCGTTTTTTACTGTATTTTATTCCTCATGTTTAGGATCACTGACGCCGCTTCAGAGCAAACTCATGACGTGTGCAGTAAATGATATATTAGTTTAGCAGCTCTGCCTGTTTATGACTGGAGTGTTTCTTGACGGGACGTCCTGAAGAGTCACAGGAAAGCCTCGGGCTGAGTTGATCTGATAATCAGGTGTAATCCTGTTCTATAGTCCTCAGACACACACACACACACACCGCTGCAGCGTGAGGATCGGAGAGGAGCAGAGAACATGTGGTCAAGATGTTGTCTTGTGGACTCAACTCAAAGGTTACAGCGACAGGACTGTACAGAGCCCCAAGGCCCGTGTGTGTGTGTGTGTGTGTGTGTGTGTGTGTGTGTGTGTGTGTGCTCTGATCAGCCCATCAGGCTCACCTACACCCGCTCAAATCTCTCGAAGATCGCGTCTCCGTCCTTCCCTTCCACGCTCTCTAACAGACACGTTTTACCACAGCGGTTTCAGCCGCATCTGCCTGATGGAGGGCCACTAGAGTCAGGAAAGCTCTTTAGGAAATATCTCTCTTCCAGTGACCCGTTGGTAAAACACAAAGGCATTAACTTACACAGATTCACAATAAGTTCATAAACAGAAGCATCATGCCTGTGTGAGTTATGTAATATCTGCACCACTCCTTTCAATCGGATTGAGCTCAAACTGATTTACATGAAGGCTTTTCACATTTAAACCGCTGTTGTCTCGTGTAAAAGAAGTTAAAAGAATTGGGGAAGTGAAAGATCATATGTCCTCATTCAGCTCAAATAAATCCCATGATTTAAAACTCTTCATCTAATATCCCATTCGCTCGCTCAGAGATTAGATTAATATAGCATTCCTGTGAAATAATAAACTCACACACAATGATCAAACAAACAGGATATATACAATTTGAATAATTTTATTTTTAACTCTTTCCCCGCCAGTATTTCATTTATTAAGTTGAATGGAGGGAAGATATTTTTGGTGCTGAACATCTGAACACGTGTGTGAGTGGAGTTTGCAGAGCATATCCACACGTGTGTATCAACTCATCGGAAGTCACAGAGTAAAATATTTCAGGAGATGTAAATCTGTAGATTTTTTTCTCTCCTAAAAACACAACACAACCGTTACGCCTTCACACATCCTTCACTGCAGGTGCACAAATCCTGTTCTACAAACCACACATGAAGAAACACACACACACACACACACACACTCTCAGTCCCTGCAGTGAATATGGTGCAAATCGCAGTCACACACCCATATCAAAAATGTGAACTCTCGGACAAATTTTGCACATCCATAAATGAATATGTGAATCCATGCCATGAGAGTTGCACGCTTGTAGAATATCTGGCCATAACTGCATTACTTTTCTAGGATATATTTCAAGTCTAATCATTCCAACTGCCTGAATCTGCTGCTCCGGGTCTCCAAGGCTGTTCTCGCCTTCATATGACAAGTTCTGCGCTCTCACTTTTGCACCAGATATTGCGTGAAATGTGGAGCAGGAGCAGAGGATCTCGGCCAATCAGAAGAGCTCATTTAAAGGCGAGAAAGGGAAAAAATACTGCAGCAAAACTGTGAGCGTTTCATTATGTGTGATTCGAAGAACAGGATTTGAGCACCTGCAGTGAAGCATGTGTGAAGGTGTAACTGTTGTGTTTGAAGGTGAGAAAAAAATCTACAAATTTACATCTTCTAAAATAATTTACTCTGTGACTTCAGATGTATTGATACACACGTGTGGATATGCTCTGCTAACTCCACTCACACACATGTTCAGATGTTCTGCACCAAAAACACCTTCATAGTGTGTGCTTTCCAGCATCACTTGATTTAACAATTTTATGGGTTAGTTCAGCCAAAGATGAAATATCTGTCATTAACTCCTCTCCCTAATGTCGCTCCACACCCGTCAGACCTCCGCTCATCTTCACACACAGTTTAAGATATTTTATATTTAGTCCGAGAGCGTATGCCAGTGTATGCACACTATACTGTCCATGTCCAGAAAGGGAATAAAAACATCATCACAGTAGTCCATATGAGACATCAGTGGGTTAATTAGAGTCTCTTGAAGCATCAGAAATACATTTGGGTCCAAAAATAACAAAAACTACGACTTTATTCAGCATTGGCTTCTCTTCCGCGTTTGTGTTCAATCCTCAAATAAAGATTCAAACGGTTATGAGTCAGTGAATCAATTCATGATTCGGATCGCCAATGACTCGTGATTTCAGCAGTTTGACACGCGATCCGAATCATGAATCAATACACAGCTTTACCGAATCGCCTGCAGTGAGTGTGTATTATTGTAATACAAGCACAATTCCTGACTTGTGATGGTCCTGCTAACACGATAACTTATATTCTCTATTATAGTCTTATTAGTCTGTATTCATGGTAGAACTGCTGTCTGTCTCTCATTAAAATCATGGCTATTGTTGACTCTAGTTTTTAAATATGAAGTGTTTCTGCAGTCTGATCTTATGATGCCCTGCCATCTGCACGATAGCTTGCTGTGGTAGCGACGTGTTTGCTTACATCCGGGAATGGGACACGCGTGTGTTTCTGGCTGGGATACTTCACGGTATCTCATTACGCTGGTTCTGACAGTGGAGTGCATCTGGGCCGGGACTATCCCTCTAAAACATTAGTTATTTTAGCAGCTCTCTTTGATCACACTCATTAGCCACTCCAGCATAAAAAATAAAGCTAATATGAAAATCTCTATCAGAAATGTAGGTTGTGTATCTCCAGCCCACAGTAGTGTACTCGATACGGGAAGATCCTGCTGGGAACGAGACGGTCAGGGCTGATTCCTACGCAGCGGCTGGATGTCAGACTGAGAACTAGTCTATTTTTAAGTTAATTAAATATGAATGGATCCACTTGAGGCCATTGTTCTGGAAAGGATGCTCTCAGAAGTAGTGCCAGGTCCATAAATAGCAGAGTTCGTTCAGCCAATTACCCTTGATTGGAAAAGCTGACAGCAGTCTACTTTTACTCACTGGATGTGAATCAATACATCTCCAGCACTTAACCTGTGTGCTAAATATAGATGTCTAAATATAGGAAGAATCACATCACACAAGTCAAGTCACTGGCTTCAGGGTTGTCTTCATTTCTAATGTCTAAATAAACTAGGGCTGCGCGATAAATCCCAGTAAACCGCACATGATTTGGCACTATAGTACATGCACAGCTGAAATCTCTAGGGTTTCTGTTCCTATTGATGCTATAGGTCAAAGGTCTTCATCGTTCTTCAGGCTAACCCTAACCCTATAGGTCAAAGGTCTTCAACGTTCTTCAGGCTAACCCTAACCCTATAGGTCAAAGGTCTTCATCGTTCTTCAGGCTAACCCTAACCCTATAGGTCAAATGTCTTCATCGTTCTTCAGGGCTAACCCTAACCCTATAGGTCAAAGGTCTTCAACATTCTTCAGGGCTAACCCTAACCCTATAGGTCAAAGGTCTTCAACATTCTTCAGGCTAACCCTAACCCTATAGGTCAAAGGTCTTCAACATTCTTCAGGCTAACCCTAACCCTATAGGTCAAAGGTCTTCATCGTTCTTCAGGCTAACCCTAACCCTATAGGTCAAAGGTCTTCATCGTTCTTCAGGGCTAACCCTAACCCTATAGGTCAAAGGTCTTCATCGTTCTTCAGGGCTAACCCTAACCCTATAGGTCAAAGGTCTTCATCGTTCTTCAGGCTAACCCTAACCCTATAGGTCAAAGGTCTTCATCGTTCTTCAGGGCTAACCCTAACCCTATAGGTCAAAGGTCTTCAACATTCTTCAGGCTAACCCTAACCCTATAGGTCAAAGGTCTTCAACATTCTTCAGGCTAACCCTAACCCTATAGGTCAAAGGTCTTCAACATTCTTCAGGCTAACCCTAACCCTATAGGTCAAAGGTCTTCAAAGTTCTTCAGGCTAACCCTAACCCTATAGGTCAAAGGTCTTCAACGTTCTTCAGGGCTAACCCTAACCATATAGGTCAAAGGTCTTCAAAGTTCTTCAGGGTAACCCTAACCCTATAGGTCAAAGGTCTTCAATGTTCTTCAGGGTAACCCTAACCCTATAGGTCAAAGGTCTTCAACGTTCTTCAGCCTAACCCTATAGGTCAAAGGTCTTTAACGTTCTTCAGGGATAACCCTAACCCTATAGGTCAAAGGTCTTCAACGTTCTTCAGGCTAACCCTAACCCTATAGGTCAAAGGTCTTCAACGTCCTTCAGGCTAACCCTAACCCTATAGGTCAAAGGTCTTCAACATTCTTCAGGCTAACCCTAACCCTATAGGTCAAAGGTCTTCAACGTTCTTCAGGGTAACCCTAACCCTATAGGTCAAAGGTCTTCAACGTTCTTCAGGCTAACCCTAACCCTATAGGTCAAAGGTCTTCAACGTTCTTCAGGCTAACCCTAACCCTATAGGTCAAAGGTCTTCAACGTTCTTCAGGGCTAACCCTAACCCTATAGGTCAAAGGTCTTCAATGTTCTTCAGGCTAACCCTAACCCTATAGGTCAAAGGTCTTCAACATCCTTCAGGCTAACCCTAACCCTATAGGTCAAAGGTCTTCAACGTTCTTCAGGGCTAACCCTAACCCTATAGGTCAAAGGTCTTCAATGTTCTTCAGGCTAACCCTAACCCTATAGGTCAAAGGTCTTCAACATCCTTCAGGCTAACCCTAACCCTATAGGTCAAAGGTCTTCAACGTTAAATCAATCTCCAGATAAATCACACATTACTCATTTTGAGTCACTCTCTCGCTTCTCTACTTCAGTGCTGCTGTACTGGTCTTAGTTATTGTGCTCTTCTAGGTGTAAGATGATTGTTTTATACATTGCAATGGATAATCTTTTCTTAGTGGAGAAATGATTTAATATAATATAGTTTTAATTCAAATCTGTATTTCATGTGCACACTAACTTCTCTTGTGAGTAGCAATGTAATAAGCAGGGGATTGTACGTTATGTTGGTCTTGCTTAAAACATTTTACAATGAACAGTTTTTTTCTTTGCAGATGCTGTGAGTTTTTAACAAATGAGTTATTATTAAATCCAATGACCATCTTTTGCTCAATTGATTACTGCAGCAAGTATCCGTGTAATAAGCAGAATAATGTACAGCCAGACGGATCTCATCACAGAATAAACCTCTTCAGGATGATAAACCCGAGATAATCTTCATCTCTCTGTGTTTTTTAACAGTATAAACGGCTGACTGCAATATTCCTGATATATATAAACAGAAATACTGTCCTTTGCTGCGGTGTTGGCAGTGTGAGGCCAGCTGAATAAACTGAATAAGTGTGTGAGAGACCCCGGTGTGACAGCATTAGTGGATCTGGCTGTATATCTGAAATGCTCTTTAAGTTAATGAAGTCTCTTGTGTCCTCTTGCTGATTCACAACAGGTTATTGAGCCAGTACACCAAAACACCGCAAAATGTTCCAATCCAGCGATGTGTGTGTGTGTGTGTGTGTATATTCTTAAATTTGATCTATAAATTATATTAGAATAAGATGCTACAGGGCTGTTGCCAATCAAATAAAATAATTTACACTGAAAAATTACAACTGCATTAAAACATTTTATGAGATTATTTTAAATATTTTTGAATAAACAAATAAGAAATGTTGGAAAGAATTTTTGAACATGAAACTAAACCACCAGTAGGTGGCAGCAGGTGACCGTCTTAATGAGTGAGTCATTGAGTCGATTCATTCACACGGCTGAATCATTCAGTAACGCACAGCGTTATGGGTGTGCTGTGACCTTTGTTTGGAACTATTTTCGCTGCTGAAATAGAACAAAAACTTTCAATATTGCATATAAAATGTAAGTGACTTAATGTGAATTAATTGTTAATGGAACTGTCATATAAAATCAGTTTAATTTTCAATCGTGATGGTAGGCTATTCAGAAAAACACACTCCTGTGTGATGTTGCTTAACTGTAGCATATAGTATAAATATAAAAAGGCTGATTTTTCGCCCCGAAAGCCTGCGTGTGCGTCAACATCTGAGTCCACAGATTTAACGTTAGACCATAGACCGAGACATGTAATGTCGTATGTAAAAAAAAAAAAAAAAAAATACAAAAAATTCACACACGTGTTGATGGCTGATTAAGTCAAGTAGACAGCTGTTAGTTACAGCGTTCAGGAACCGTTAAACACAACTAATTTAATATTATTATTACTGGTAAAGTTACCGGGTACCGGACATTTTCTCACTGGTTCCTAACTCCCAGCACACACACACACACACACCTGTGAAACTGTCATTGTACTGTAGCATACGTCAGCGTTGCATTATTCTCATCCCATCTCACCAACAGTTTAAATCGCACATACTGATGTAGTCAGAGAAGGGTCTCATCATCTTTCAGATCTCTACAGCAGTTGCATCTTCTCAAACTGCTTAATCAATCACTCAATTCTTAAAGCGTCCACAGCCAAAATACAGCCAATCCACAAAATACTGTTCTTTTCAGATGCTTTTGAATCAATCAGATCATTTCTACATTTTTACTCCTTTTTGAAAAAAAACATTGTTGTGCACTGATTGTATCTTTCAGTATGATTTTTCATTAGCAGCATATTAAAATAGTTTAATTATCATCATGATTCTTATTCTTGCATCTTCATTATTAGTGATGAAATAAATGAGAAACAGAAGAGAAGGACCACGGTGCTGATGAGAGAAGAAACCACAGCGGTGAAAGAGGAACTGAATTAGGTGGCATGTCAGAAAAGACCCGGCGTGAAGTGCTGAGCAGATGAATTAGGACAAGACTCTTGACATGACATGCAGTCTCTCTGCTAATGAGACACTTACTCAACTGGAAATAACTCCTGCTCTCTGTATTAAACTACATCCCCAAGAACAGTGACTGTTCCCTAAACACCAGCCCGTCTGCCATTGGTCAAACACACAGCCTCGCCTCAAACTCCTGTTACACTCTTCAGCAGATCCAACCCCTGGATCTCTCAAAAAAGACAGTAGTTTAATAACAGTAAAACTTTTCACGATACTAAAATTCATTAAACCCTGTTCCTCACGTCACCATATTCCTGTGATATCTCCTCTTTTTCTGCCTGCATCAGAGCATATCGAGATCTACACTGGAAACAGTGCCAGTATAACAAAGGCTTGGAGATCAGAGGGATCTAACTAGGGCTGTAGCGATACACTAATCTCAGGATACGATCAGTAAACGATACAATATATCACGATATTCAGCCCACGGTATGCTACATATCACGAAATTCAGCCCACAATACGATATATATCATGATATTCAGCCCACAATGCGATATATCACAATATTCAGCCCACAATACAATATATATATCACGGTATTCACCCCACGGTATAATATATATATCACGATATTCAGCCCACAATACGATATATATCACGGTATTCACCCCACGGTATAATATATATCACGGTATTCAGCCCACAATACGATATACATCACGATATTCAGCCCACAGTACAATATACATCACGGTATTCACCCCACGGTATAATATATATCACGATATTCGGCCCACGGTACAATATACATCACGATATTCAGCCCACAATACGATATATATCACGATATTCAGCCCACAATACGATATACATCACGATATTCAGCCCACAATACGATATACATCACGATATTCAGCCCATAATACGATATACATCACGATATTCAGCCCATAATACGATATATATCACGATATTCAGCCCACAATACGATATACATCACGATATTCAGCCCATAATACGATATACATCACGATATTCAGCCCACAATACGATATACATCACGATATTCAGCCCATAATACGATATACATCACGATATTCAGCCCATAATACGATATACATCACGATATTCAGCCCACAATACGATATACATCACGATATTCAGCCCACTATACGATATATATCACGATATTCAGCCCACAATACGATATATATCACGATATTCAGTCCACAATACAATATATATCATGATATTCAGCCCAAAATACGATATACATCACGATATTCAGCCCATAATACGATATACATCACGATATTCAGCCCACAATACGATATACATCACGATATTCAGCCCATAATACGATATACATCACGATATTCAGCCCATAATACGATATACATCACGATATTCAGCCCACAATACGATATACATCACGATATTCAGCCCACTATACGATATATATCACGATATTCAGCCCACAATACGATATATATCACGATATTCAGCCCACTATACGATATATATCATGATATTCAGCCCACGATACGATTCAATATAATTTGATACTCTTACACATTTTTCTAAAAGATTTAAAGGGGACAGCGTGATTTGTGACATCTTGAGAGTTTTCCATTTACTTGAAGATATGCCTCTGACTGGACAGAGAGTCTACAGCTTGCACATGCTGGACAAAATGAATCAAAGATGTGTTGAGAAAAATAGTTTCTTACAAGCTTTTGAAAAGTGAATAAAGTACAGTAAAACAATGGAATTTTGCATCTTTTGCAAATTTTACATATTTCTGTGGTTGAAACACTGATTGAGCTATTCTGTGACATGATACTGGTTTCGGTAAGTTGTCCTGTATCTTTTAACACACTTTCAGATGCTCCTTCATATTTATTTTGCACTGTAACTGGTATTAAGGCGGAAGAGAAGATCCGTTCATGCGTTCTGTGCTGCCGGTTCTCTTGAGCTGAGCTGCGGTAGAGCGATCTCACGCCACAGCGCCGACATGGTATTTATTTATATTTTTTAATTTTGTACAAAAAAATAGACTTCATTTAAAATCTAAGACTTTGTTTCATATCAATAGTAATAAAGCACAAAGATTAGGCACGCTAATGTTTATTTCATTCATTAACTGAAAACAGGATGACTAATCGATTCTTGGGATTTAAGAAACGATATTGTTTTGAAAAAGTGAGAAACGATTCAAATCGAGAAATCAATATTTCTACCCAGCCCTAGTTCTAACGCATAAGCACTAACCCAACTGGTTAGTCCTCAACGGTCACATTTTCATTTTAACAACACACATTTCTCAACACCAGATCAGCTTTGGTCCTTGGCCAGTTCAAATAAAGACAATCTAGTCATTCAGTAAATGAAACCACAGTGATCTTGACAACATTACTCAGATCGTCTTGGCAATACCCATTCTGAAAATATTCACAATAAAACCAGTTATGATATAAAACACACCCTGTCTCTTATCTTTAACTCTAGCCATTGTAGAAGTATAAAGTATACAAATTTGAATAAGAGCAACAAGCAAGCAAGTCGGTCAAAAGTACAAAGGCAGCGCATTATTACAACATTAAAGTTCATTAAAAATATAAAGCTTTTCAACATAATTTTGCCCTCAGCCAAAACAATTTGCCAGGAACAAATAATTGCTTTTGAGCTCAAAGATTGTCCGTACGGAGAAAAGGAATGAAAAGATTTGATGAACTGAATTATCTGTGGATCATTGCACAACCGCACAACATCAGAGCAAATCTTTAAACACACAATATCTTTACAAATTGACAGCATGTTAGATGTTTAAACACTGTCGTATGAAAAAATTATAAAACTATATTTTTTGACACAACAACAGTAGCGTTTTTGAAAGTGATGCTAGGTTTCCTCTGCCATTGCTGTCTGAAGTTACAGACTAAACTAAAGCGGAAAAAGTGAAAAGCATAACAGGACCCTTTAAAGCTACACTGTGTGATATTTTCTCCCATCTAGTGGTGAAAAGGTATATGACCATCCAGTGAATAATTGTTTCTGCTCCTCTCAATTTCGATTTCGTTTCAACTCCTACGGTGGCCGATTTAGTCATGGCTTTCAGTTGGACCTCTTCGGTGAGTGTTGCTTCAACTCAAGTGATGAGGTAATTTTTGAAAACTATTATAATTTGCAGTTATTTAATTTACCAAATGATCTATGATCAAATTAATCTATGTAAAATGAATAATAGTTTTACGTTTTCGTTATTTTTAACCAGTTCATTGCTAACATCAGCTATCAGGTTCCCAGACGAATGCAAGCTCTTAGTAAAGTAACTTTTATCAGTGCTATCGTTATTCTGTATATTGTACAACACCACTAGCGTAAGGCAAACAAATTATAATGCAATTAAAATATTAATCTTATGTTATCCGTCATAGAACACGGATTTATGTTATAAGGTAAACAATACTTTTTCATCATTGACGCGAGGAAAACTATCCTAGACGTCGTTCTAGTGTTATGCACAGCACACCATGATATAATTAGCCAAGCAACAATAAAACTTCCAATATACACAAATAGGCTGAATTAATATTACCTGTCGAGAAGAAAGCAGGCAACGTCGGCGTTCTTTTTAAAATCGTTGCTCCTCATGAGCTCTTTCCATCTTGGAAAGGCCACTCCAGTATTTACTTTTGTCTTGTTGATTTGCCTGTCGCGTTGCCGTCTTAATTCTCTTTTCCGCTTCCTTGGCGACTCTGATACATATCCCGCAATGTTACTAGGTCCCCGACCGGGGTCGAATTCGGTAATCAATTCCGGGACGTGGTTGCTTTCACACAGAAGGTGACCCGGCAATGTTCCAGGAATATTGCGGGTCCGACGTGCAGTGTGAAAGGGGCTTAAGAGTGATCCTCCATCATCATAAAGCAGCCTCAAGCAATCCTCCTCTTCACATTCGACACAGTGCCATCGAGTGTTAAACGCGAAAGGCGAAGCTTGAATTTACGGGTATGTCCCTCTTTGGCAAATGTACTTTCAAGATGGAGGAGCAACATGGCGACCGCCATCCGAACCCTCAACACTTATGTATTTTCAATGGTATATTATAAAATTACGAGAATACATTATTACTTGAAAGAAGTAAATATACATTAATGAGCACATATATTTTTGAAAGAACTAAGTGATTTTAGCTAAGAATACACTAAAAAAGTTACACAGTGTAGCTTTAAAGGGGTGGTTGCATGCTTTTTGACTTCTTTAGCTTTAGTTAGTGTATAATGTTGCTGTGATTTGACTTTTTTAGCTTTAGTTAGTGTGTGATGTTGCTGTGATTTGACTTTTTTAACTTTAGTTAGTGTGTGATGTCGCTGCTTGAGCATAAACAGTCTCTGCAAAGTTACAGCGCTGAAAGCTCACTGCTAACGGAGATATTGTCTTTTAAAGTTACGGCAGTTTATTGCCTACAAAAATGGCCGCTTTGGACTACAACGAGCTTCTTCCTGTGTTGGTGACATCATAAACTCTCGCTAGTCTCCGCAGATGAGACTTCTGCCTGTAATGGTAAAGGGTGTGGCCTTTCCGGCATCCTATGATTGGCACTTCATCCAATAAAAATACAGGAAACTACATTTGGCCATCTAACCAATCTAAGACTGCGTTTTTCGGAGGGATGGACTTCAAAGAAGCAGGAAGCAAACGAGGCGTTCAAAGGACAGTGGATACAGCGGTGTGGAATAAAGGGAGAATAGAAGAAAAATAAGGGGTTTAAAAAAAAGTATTAAGACATGCGCCCATAAACACAACCAAGGCAAGAAAAAAAACACGGAACAACCCCTTTAATGATGGTGCGACTCTGGAGTTCTGCTTATCAAACCCTGATCTCTCGTATCTTTCTGATGATCCTGAGGGCTTGCTCGTGTTCTGGAGGAGAGCTGGACCTCTCGTATCTTTCTGATGATCCTGAGGGCTTGCTCGTGTTCTGGAGGAGAGCTGGACCTCTCGTATCTTTCTGATGATCCTGAGGGCTTGCTCGTGTTCTGGAGGAGAGCTGGACCTCTCGTATCTTTCTGATGATCCTGAGGGCTTGCTCGTGTTCTGGAGGAGAGCTGGACCTCTCGTATCTTTCTGAGGATCCTGAAGGTTTGCTCATGTGTTCTGGAGGAGAACTGGACCTCTCGTATCTTTCTGATGATCCTGAGGGCTTGCTCGTGTTCTGGAGGAGAGCTGGACCTCTCGTATCTTTCTGATGATCCTGAAGGTTTGCTCATGTGTTCTGGAGGAGAGCTGGACCTCTCGTATCTTTCTGATGATCCTGAAGGTTTGCTCGTGTGTTCTGGAGGAGAGCTGGACCTCTCGTATCTTTCTGATGATCCTGAAGGTTTGCTCGTGTGTTCTGGAGGAGAGCTGGACCTCTCATATCTTTCTGATGATCCTGAAGGTTTGCTCATGTCTTCTGGAGGAGAGCTGGACCTCTCGTATCTTTCTGATGATCCTGAAGGTTTGCTCATGTGTTCTGGAGGAGAGCTGGACCTCTCGTATCTTTCTGATGATCCTGAAGGTTTGCTCATGTGTTCTGGAGGAGAGCTGGACCTCTCGTATCTTTCTGATGATCCTGAAGGTTTGCTCATGTGTTCTGGAGGAGAGCTGGACCTCTCGTATCTTTCTGATGATCCTGAAGGTTTGCTCATGTGTTCTGGAGGAGAGCTGGACCTCTCGTATCTTTCTGATGATCCTGAGGGCTTGCTCGTGTTCTGGAGGAGAGGTGGACCTCTCGTATCTTTCTGATGATCCTGGAGGCTTGTTCATGTGTTCTGGAGGAGAGGTGGACCTCTCGTATCTTTCTGATGATCCTGAAGTCTTGTTCATGTGTTCTGGAGGATAGGTGGACCTCTCATATCTTTCTGATGATCCTGAAGGTTTGCTCATGTGTTCTGGAGGAGAGCTGGACCTCTCGTATCTATCTGATGATCCTGAAGGCTTGCTCATGTTCTGGAGGAGAGGTGGACCTCTCGTATCTTTCTGATGATCCTGAAGGTTTGCTCATGTGTTCTGGAGGAGAGCTGGACCTCTTGTATCTTTCTGATGATCATGAAGGTTTGCTCATGTGTTCTGGAGGAGAGCTGGACCTCTCGTATCTTTCTGATGATCCTGAAGGTTTGCTCATGTCTTCTGGAGGAGAGCTGGACCTCTCGTATCTTTCTGATGATCCTGAAGGTTTGCTCATGTGTTCTGGAGAAGAGCTGGACCTCTCATATCTTTCTGATGATCAGGAAAGTTTGCTCAGGGGTTCTGGAGGAGAGCTGGACCTCTCGTATCTTTCTGATGATCCTGAAGGTTTGCTCAGGGGTTCTGGAGGAGAGCTGGACCTCTCGTATCTTTCTGATGATCCTGAAGGTTTGCTCATGTGTTCTGGAGGAGAGCTGGACCTCTCGTATCTTTCTGATGATCCTGAAGGTTTCCTCATGTGTTCTGGTGGAGAGCTGGACCTCTCGTATCTTTCTGATGATCCTGAAGGTTTGCTCATGTGTTCTGGAGGAGAGCTGGACCTCTCGTATCTTTCTGATGATCCTGAAGGTTTGCTCATGTGTTCTGGAGGAGAGCTGGACCTCTCGTATCTTTCTGATGATCCTGAAGGTTTGCTCGTGTTCTGGAGGAGAGCTGGACCTCTCGTATCTTTCTGATGATCCTGAAGGTTTGCTCATGTGTTCTGGAGGAGAGCTGGACCTCTCGTATCTTTCTGATGATCCTGAAGGTTTGCTCATGTGTTCTGGAGGAGAGCTGGACCTCTCGTATCTTTCTGATGATCCTGAGGGCCTGCTCATGTGTTCTGGAGGAGAGCTGGACCTCTCGTATCTTTCTGATGATCCTGAAGGTTTGCTCATGTGTTCTGGAGGAGAGCTGGACCTCTCGTATCTTTCTGAGGATCCTGAAGGTTTGCTCATGTGTTCTGGAGGAGAGCTGGACCTCTCATATCTTTCTGATGATCCTGAAGGTTTGCTCATGTGTTCTGGAGGAGAGCTGGACCTCTCGTATCTTTCTGATTATCCTGAAGGTTTGCTCATGTGTTCTGGAGGAGAGCTGGACCTCTCGTATCTTTCTGATGATCCTGAAGGTTTGCTCATGTGTTCTGGAGGAGAGCTGGACCTCTCGTATCTTTCTGATGATCCTGAAGGTTTGCTCATGTGTTCTGGATCTCCCCCTGTTCTGAGTCTGTACAGTTGGTGTAACTCCAGAACTGGTTGGCTGTACACTGATTAAACCTGATCTGACTATTATATTGTGGCTAAACTGAGGGATTATCAATTTAGTGTGAGTTAGTGGCTTAATTTAAATGGTCAAAATTTTAGCATGACAAAGATACATGGCATTCAGAAAATTAAACTGGCAAACTTTTTTATGTGCTGGTGTTTTTGTATTATTATTATTTTATGTACTGCACTGTATAATCTTGGGAAACAAAACATAACGACCTTTACAAACACATATAGTATGCAGATTATGTATTAAGGGAGATTATTAACATCTTGCATGTTCTGGGGTAACCTTAAAAGCATTTATACACGTACAGCCTACAAGTGTTATTAACATTGCACTCAACAAACATGTTCTCTTCTACTCATGTTTTTCTTTTCTTTCTGAATTGCCTTTAATCCGAATATAAAGATAAATACTTCAACCCTAATGTCAGAGAAGCACGTTTCACAATTCATCTTGAAAGTTTTCTGTTGACGAACTCTTTAATGATTCAATCACTGTGCCTAAAAATAACCAGCCTTCCCCATTTGTTAAAATTCATATGGCATAAACATCACATTGCAGTGATTGCGTGTGAAATATCATTGTACACATGGTGTGTTTGTCTTTTTTCATTACTTCAAAGCTGGTCGGTGAGCTGAATGCTCTTCTGATGTGGAGTCACGGTGGCATCTATGATTTACGAACATCCAAATGAAGTATGACATATGGCAAGGGATTTGAGTCAAACAAACTCAATCCTGATCACATCTCGCCCTGTCAGATCAAAGCCTGTCTGTCAGCTCCCAGTCTGGCATGGCAGAGACGGCTGTGAAGACTCAAAGGTGATTTGGGGAAGCAGCATTAGGTGAAGAATGGTATAATAACGTGATATTGTAGGAAAGAGCAACGAGCTGTGAGAAAGCAGTAAAAGAGATCCAGAGGCTCAGTGGGAGATTAGTTCACGTCACTGACATATGTGGCCTTATTTATAGCCAGCAGATCCCCTGCCCGAGGGCTACTTACAGAGGCATTACTGGAGACCTGAGATATGTGTGGAATAAGACTCGGTGCTTTCTTTCTGAAACAAACATCACATTCACACACCGCTAAATAAAGGTCTAAAGACCTACAGCAGATTTCTGCTGTCTGGGGAACATGAGCAGGACATTACCATGTGGAATCACAATAACTAGCTGTATTACAGTAATCGTGTCTATTTACACAATAATTCATATATCACTTTCTGGATTATTTTGCATTAGCAGTTTGTCTGGTTGTGTAGTGATGTGATTTAAAGTGATGTGAAAGTCATCACTGATATCTGGGCTTTAATTTCTGAGTGATTAGTGATCTGATTGGCAGTGAATCTCCGGAGAGCATCCGTCCCAGTGGACCTCGGCACAATCATGTTTCAGCAAGTCTAAGAGTTAACGTTTACAATCATCATCATATTTGTATATGTGGCTCAGAGGAACACAGTTATAATTTTGAGAAGTTTTGTAAAAGACCTATTAAAATAGCATCTGTTGGTCAGAGCGATGAGAGCGATGAGGGCTAATGAAATGGAGTGTGTTTCTGGGGGAGAGACTCTGGGATATTTGGGAGAACGTTTGATCTCACCCCCCATTGACTACCATACTATGTTAATTAAAGGGGGTGAGATCTGCTCGGTTACAAACATTCTTCCAAATATCTTCCTTTGTGTTCAGCAGAACAACTATATTTATACAACCCTTACTTGAGGGTGAGTAGATGACAGAATTTTCATGTTTGGGTTAGCCATCCCTTTAAGGACTTATTTTATTTATTCTGAATACTTACTTTCATTGGAAATCCATTGGTATTAAAATGTCCTAAGCATGGACTGTTTTAGAAGCGGTGTTTTTATTGCCAATACTACATACAGAAACAATCATTTAAAGGACCAGGGACCACAAACCATACGAGCTAGCGCTGATGTAATGATTAGAACTTCATTAACAATACAAAACAATTCTTACTTTATGGCATATTGCAGTGGTTATTTGGTGAATAAAGTGATTCATCGGTGCATATCATTATTGTGTTAATAATCTTGAATCAGAGTAACTTCATCTCTTCTCTGATGACGAGGGCGGAGCCAACTGTCACTCACATGAGATCCACCAATAGCAAACCACAGCCATCCAATCAATTCCACACAGACACCATCAAGCCCCGCCTTCATTTACTCGATATACGGCACAATAGAGGAGAAAAGACCAGCATGACTTCCCTCATATAATAACAGTAATAATAATAATAATAATAATAATAATAATAATAATATGTTCATTTTTTTATAGTGCCTTTCAAGAACAAAGGTCGCTTCACAATGGAGTACCAAAGTACAATCAATTTACGATCATCCAGTCAGCCTGTTCATTATAGCAAATAAACAAGCAGCTGTACAACAAATAACGACAGATAGACAAAAACAACAAAGAAGTTATAGAATCAAAGAGAACATTAATACAATAAGTAGTCAGGTAGCATAACATGAAGAAGTGTGAGATCACTTGAAGGCTGAGAAGGTGCGAGAAAGATAACTATTTACTGAGCTAAGAGAATGTTGGGATTTAATAGTGTGGAGCGTAGGATATTTGGGGCAGCTTATTCCATAATTTAGGGCCAATAACACTAAAAGCCCTTCCTCCCACAGCAGAGCATTTAAACTGGGGTCCGGCCGGCAGGTTTTCATTGCTGGATCTGAGGGTCCGGGCAGGAACATATGGTTGCACTGACTCAGCATGGTATTGTGGTGCAGTGCCAAGACTGGCTTCATAGACTGAAACTAACAGTTTCAACTGGAAGTGAAGTTGGTTGAGGATGAGAGGGATGTGTGCAGAGTTTGATGAGCTGAAAATATCATCTCATGCCAAATTCTGTGATTCAGGGCCAATCAACAGGATTTCAGTTTTATCAGTATTAAGCTGTAAGAAGTTATCAGTTACCCAGGATTTAAGTTCCTGAAGGCAGGAGTTAACAGAAGTAGAAGGATAAGCTGAGTTGGGTTTAACTGTGAAATAAATCTGAATATCATCAACATAACTGTGAAAGTAAAGACCATGGCGTCTGATTATCTGACCTAGTGGCAGCACATAAACAAGAAATAAGAGCGGACCAAGTACAGAGCCTTGAGGTACACCATGAGTGATAGTAGCGGTACTGGATGGGTCTTGACCTATCCTAACACACTGCTGTCTATCTGATAGACACGAGCTCAACCACTGAAGAGCAGCACCAGTGACGCCGATCGCAGACCGTCGGGAAAGGAGCGGAGTGTCAAAGGCAGCACTGAGATCGAGCAGAACTAGGACACGGTGGGCACCAGAAGCAGAAATCAGGAGGAGGTCCTTTAGCTCTTTTAAAAGTGCTGTATCAGGGCTGTGATAGGGACGCAAACCTGACTGAAGTGGGTTAAAAAGATTATTTTGCTCTACCTGTGACTGCAGTTGTACTACGCCAACCTTCTCAAGCTATTTGGCAATGAATGGGAGATTTGTAATTGGCCTGTAATTGTTCTGATTAGGGTTATCAGGGTCAGACTTCTTTAGCATTGGAGTGACCGCTGCTACTTTTAGATCATGCGTAACATAACCAGTGGCAAGAGATATATTTATAATATAACTAATGTTGAATAAATGACGGCAGAAGGGTTTTTAGAAGGTATGTTGGAATAGGATCAAGTGTGCAAAAGATGTATTTTAACCTGTGTGTGTGTGTGTGCGTTAAAAGTGTTGAGTGGATGACCGATCAGACATGGAGTTAAACAGGAAGGGGAAGTTGGAGAAAACGTTTGATAAAGGTTATCGATATTTTGTAGAAAAATGACTGAAAACTTTCACAGAGATCAACAGAGCCAGTAATAGTTATGGATAACCAGTAACCAGTTTAACCAGTTTGTTTATTTCAGAAAAGAGAGCTTTCAGTTTGGCTTTGTTGAAGACAGGTGAGAGATAGTGAGAACATGCAATGCTAAGAGCTCCTCTATATTCCTCGGCTGAATCTGAAAAGGCCATGGCATGCACACGAAGGGAGGGTTTCAGTCTTTAGAGACGCCTACATTTTGTTTTCAAAAAACTCAGTTCAGGAGTGAACCAACGAGAGGAATGAGTAGATGGAAACGTTCTAGTTATTTTATGATGACGCTATATTTAAATTAATTAGCATCTGTAAAACTGCATTCTACCATCTTAAATATATATCTACATTACGGCATAGGGCTGGGCGATATGGCCCGAAAAAATTATAACGATATAATTTTCCATATCAGTCGATATCGATAAATATCAAAATAAATGTAAATTCTTTATTTCTTTAAAGTTTAAAGGCATATGTTTGCTCCTGAGTGAAAGATGTAGAAAACAGACAGTTAGCTGTGGTTTAAACTATCCTTTATTGTCAAAACATGACAAACACTTCCCGAACAAGTGAACAGTTTATTAAAACTGAGGTAGATTTATTTATTAAAATCTTTATTGTGGTCAGCATTTTTTTACTCTACACTGTATATCAATAATATCAGTACTTATTGTGTAAGTAGTAAACGCAAACGGGCAAAAAAAAGGTCCACTGTGCATCTCTCTCTCTCTCACACACACACACACACACACACACACACACACACACACCTCAGCGACAGTGGGCTGGTCTCGAGAGGAGGGAGAGAGCTAAGTTCAGTGTAGTGTTGTCACGATACCAGACTAAAATACCTCGATACCGATACTAACACGATACAACTGTAAAAAAAAAAACAGATAATATGATTAATATGACAACAGAACTTATTATTCATTGTTTTATTTTTTTTAACTAAAATCCCCTTGTCCAGCAGTTCCTGCGCCGGTTTTGCCCATTCCTCCTCTTACTGCTGTAATAACGGCCGATGTGAAGATCCTCACAGAGATCATCATTATCAATCATTATCATTCACTAACCTTTCACTTCTCAACAGGTTGGGATGACCAGATCTTATTTTATGATTCGAGTAATTTAATATTTTTAAAAATGTAATCTTATAATTATAATATAGATTTTTAATTGTATCTGTTTTTAAAAATAAGCAAAAAAATTAAATTACAAACAATATGACAAACAGTTCTTTATTTTTCAGCTTTATTAGGTCTATTTAATAGTCTATTTAACTCTACACTGATTCTTAATAAATATATTGAGTTATTTAGCCAAGCATGTGGTGGTTTTCTATTTTTCACTGTTTGCTTAACATTAATCCCAGAATATTAGGTCTGGCTTAAGACCTGCTCTGATCTCATTACCTCAGCTGTAGGCTACGCGTTCACTAAAGACATCGACTGTGTTTACCTGATTACTCGCCAGATCGGGCATTTTTACTTATTTTTGACCATTCAGACCCAAATAATAATCCGCGAAAGAAATGAATGGCGATCGCTTGTTCGTTGTCTGAAAGGCGCCTGCGCGCGCTTCAGGTCAGAGTCCCGCGCCGCGCTTTTTCTCCTCATGCACACATATTTCTGTTACGTTCTTCGTCATGCGTTGCGCGTATATATTTAACTCTTCTGCTTCTAATGTTTATTGAGCGGCTGAAGAAGAGCTCTGCACACACGTCCTGACACCTGCTGTCACGTACATCCACCGAAATGAAGAAATACAGCTCATAGGCGCTGTCCTCTTTAAAGTACCGCTACTAATAATAGTCCATATCGTACCGTTTATAATAGCAGAGTATCGCAATAGTTTTCTAGCACCGGTATATCGTGCAACACTAGTTCAGTATTTGTAGATCTCCAGTAAGGGCTGTCTAGTCTATTTTATTCATTTTAAACATTTTAAACTCTTTTGATACAGGCGATGCAGAGTTATTAATAAATGATCAAAGACAATTATGATAGCGATCGTGTACAAGACCGATGTTTTAGTGATTATAGTTTGGAACAGTTAGCGTTAGCTTGTTGTAAGTCACAAACCCGCAGCTAACAAGGTAATAAGCCTGTGTGTGAATGAAGTTAATGCAGATTTACCGCTGTGTTGGGCTCAATGTTATATGGAAGAACTTCGAAGAAGCAGGAAACTTTAATAATTAAATTCCATGTGGTGAACGTGAACCTATGATATTGATAAGCAGTCCACGCACGTCGCTGTTTTCTGTCGGATGGGATCGCCAAAATATCTCCAAACCGCTGAAGTTGAGCGAACTAACTTGTCAGTGATATCTGTGTCCTCTGAGCTGGTCATGAGCTCTGAGTTTTCTTCACTATCGCTTATTTTTCTCGCTCCGCTTCACTCCGATCCTCTAAGCCCGTCAGCCACAGACTGTAAACATTACCGCGTGCCGCACCCAGAAGCCCGTCTGCAGAACGCAGCATTAGGCATAGCGCGTAAGCATTATATCGAGAATTTATCGAACTGTTGTTATCGTTTTATCGCCCAGCCCTATTACGGCACATGCTCTCAGTGCCAAATGCTGAACAGTTAGTCGATGCGTTCATGAGCTCAAGGCTAGATTACTGTAATGCTCTACTGGGTGGTTGCCCTGCTCGCTTAATAAACAAACTCCAGCTGGTCCATGATTGATAGATAGATAGATAGATAGATAGATAGATAGATAGATAGATAGATAGATAGATAGATAGATAGATAGATAGATAGATAGATAGATAGATAGATAGATAGATAGATAGATAGATAGATAGATAGATAGATAGATAGACAGACAGACAGACAGACAGACAGACAGACAGACAGACAGACAGACAGACAGACAGACAGACAGACAGACAGACAGACAGACAGACAGACAGATAGATAGATAGATAGATAGATAGATAGATAGATAGATAGATAGATAGATTATTGTAATGCTCTACTGGGTGGTTGCCCTGCTCGCTTAATAAACAAACTCCAGCTGGTCCAAACCGCAGCAGCTAGAGTTCTTACTAGAACCAGGAAGTATGATCATATTAGTCCAGTTCTGTCAACACTGCACTGGCTCCCTATTAAACATCGCAGACATTTTAAAATCCTGCTTATTCCTCAAAGCACTAAATGGTTTAGCTCCAGTACTTAAGCGAGCTCTTAACACATTATACTCCATCACGTCTACTGCGGTCTCTAAACTCTGGCCAGTTGATCATACCTAGAATATCTAAATCAACTGCAGGCGGTCGATCATTTTCCTATTTAGCTCCTAAACTCTGGAACAGTCTTCCTAGCATGGTTGGGGAAGCAGACACACTCTGTCAGTTTAAATCTAGACTAAAACACATCTCTTTACTATGGCACACACACAGAACATTATTAACTTTCTTTACATTATCAGAAAAACAGCATCCACACTAATGTTAGTCTCTCTGTTTATCAAGAGGTTTACTGCAGTCGGCCGGATCCAGGCCATGTCCGGATCAGATGAGACAACTTCAGCTCATCTATAACCTGTGATAGAGACACTTCAGCTCATCTATAACCTGATAGAGACACTTCAGCTCATCTATAACCTGTGATAGAGACACTTCAGCTCATCTATAACCTGTGATAGAGACACTTCAGCTCATCTATAACCTGTGATAGAGACACTTCAGCTCATCTATAACCTGTGATAGAGACACTTCAGCTCATCTATAACCTGTGATAGAGACACTTCAGCTCATCTATAACCTGTGATAGAGACACTTCAGCTCATCTATAACCTGTGATAGAGACACTTCAGCTCATCTATAACCTGCAATAGAGACACTTCAGCTCATCTATAACCTGTGATAGAGACACTTCAGCTCATCTATAACCTGTGATAGAGACACTTCAGCTCATCTATAACCTGTGATAGAGACACTTCAGCTCATCTATAACCTGTGATAGAGACACTTCAGCTCATCTATAACCTGTGATAGAGACACTTCAGCTCATCTATAACCTGTGATAGAGACACTTCAGCTCATCTATAACCTGATAGAGACACTTCATCTCATCTATAACCTGTGATAGAGACACTTCAGCTCAGCTATAACCTGATAGAGACACTTCAGCTCATCTATAACCTGATAGAGACACTTCAGCTCATCTATAACCTGTGATAGAGACACTTCAGCTCATCTATAACCTGATAGAGACACTTCAGCTCATCTATAACCTGCGATAGAGACACTTCAGCTCATCTATAACCTGTGATAGAGACACTATAGCTCATCTATAACTTCAGCTCATCTATAACCTGATAGAGACACTTCAGCTCATCTATAACCTGTGATAGAGACACTTCAGCTCATCTATAACCTGTGATAGAGACACTTCAGCTCATCTATAACCTGTGATAGAGACACTATAGCTCATCTATAACTTCAGCTCATCTATAACCTGATAGAGACACTTCAGCTCATCTATAACCTGTGATAGAGACACTTCAGCTCATCTATAACCTGTGATAGAGACACTTCAGCTCATCTATAACCTGTGATAGAGACACTTCAGCTCATCTTTAACCTGTGATAGAGACACTTCAGCTCATCTATAACCTGTGATAGAGACACTTCAGCTCATCTATAACCTGATAGAGACACTTCAGCTCATCTATAACCTGATAGAGACACTTCAGCTCGTCTAAAACCTGTGATAGAGACACTTCAGCTCATCTATAACCTGATAGAGACACTTCAGCTCGTCTATAACCTGATAGAAACACTTCAGCTCATCTATAACCTGTGATAGAGACACTTCAGCTCATCTATAACCTGTGATAGAGACACTTCAGCTCATCTATAACCTGTGATAGAGACACTTCAGCTCATCTATAACCTGATAGAGACACTTCAGCTCATCTATAACCTTTGATAGAGACACTTCAGCTCATCTATAACCTGATAGAGACACTCAAGCTCATCTATAACCTGTGATAGAGATACTTCAGCTCATCTATAACCTGTGATAGAGACACTTCAGCTCATCTATAACCTGTGATATGAGACACTTCAGCTCATCTATAACCTGATAGAGACACTTCAGCTCATCTATAACCTGATAGAGACACTTCAGCTCATCTATAACCTGCGATAGAGACACTTCAGCTCATCTATAACCTGTGATAGAGACACTTCAGCTCATCTATAACCTGTGATATGAGACACTTCAGCTCATCTATAACCTGATAGAGACACTTCAGCTCATCTATAACCTGATAGAGACACTTCAGCTCATCTATAACCTGCGATAGAGACACTTCAGCTCATCTATAACCTGATAGAGACACTTCAGCTCATCTATAACCTGTGATAGAGACACTTCAGCTCATCTATAACCTGATAGAGACACTTCAGCTCATCTATAACCTGATAGAGACACTTCAGCTCATCTATAACCTGTGATAGAGACACTTCAGCTCATCTATAACCTGATAGAGACACTTCAGCTCATCTATAACCTGATAGAGACACTTCAGCTCATCTATAACCTGATAGAGACACTTCAGCTCATCTATAACCTGTGATAGAGACACTTCAGCTCATCTATAACCTGATAGAGACACTTCAGCTCATCTATAACCTGTGATAGAGACACTTCAGCTCATCTATAACCTGTGATAGAGACACTTCAGCTCATCTATAACCTGATAGAGACACTTCAGCTCATCTATAACCTGATAGAGACACTTCAGCTCATCTATAACCTGTGATAGAGACACTTCAGCTCATCTATAACCTGTGATAGAGACACTTCAGCTCATCTATAACCTGATAGAGACACTTCAGCTCATCTATAACCTGTGATAGAGACACTTCAGCTCACCTATAACCTGTGATAGAGACACTTCAGCTCACCTATAACCTGTGATAGAGACACTTCAGCTCATCTATAACCTGTGATAGAGACACTTCAGCTCATCTATAACCTGATAGAGACACTTCAGCTCATCTATAACCTGTGATAGAGACACTTCAGCTCATCTATAACCTGTGATAGAGACACTTCAGCTCATCTATAACCTGATAGAGACACTTCAGCTCATCTATAACCTGTGATAGAGACACTTCAGCTCATCTATAACCTGATAGAGACACTTCAGCTCATCTATAACCTGTGATAGAGACACTTCAGCTCATCTATAACCTGTGATAGAGACACTTCAGCTCATCTATAACCTGATAGAGACACTTCAGCTCATCTATAACCTGATAGAGACACTTCAGCTCATCTATAACCTGTGATAGAGACACTTCAGCTCATCTATAACCTGATAGAGACACTTCAGCTCATCTATAACCTGATAGAGACACTTCAGCTCATCTATAACCTGTGATAGAGACACTTCAGCTCATCTATAACCTGATAGAGACACTTCAGCTCATCTATAACCTGACAGAGACACTTCAGCTCATCTATAACCTGTGATAGAGACACTTCAGCTCATCTATAACCTGTGATAGAGACACTTCAGCTCATCTATAACCTGATAGAGACACTTCAGCTCATCTATAACCTGTGATAGAGACACTTCAGCTCATCTATAACCTGATAGAGACACTTCAGTTCATCTATAACCTGATAGAGACACTTCAGCTCATCTATAACCTGATAGAGACACTTCAGCTCATCTATAACCTGTGATAGAGACACTTCAGCTCATCTATAACCTGATAGAGACACTTCAGCTCATCTATAACCTGATAGAGACACTTCAGCTCATCTATAACCTGATAGAGACACTTCAGCTCATCTATAACCTGTGATAGAGACACTTCAGCTCATCTATAACCTGATAGAGACACTTCAGCTCATCTATAACCTGATAGAGACACTTCAGCTCATCTATAACCTGTGATAGAGACACTTCAGCTCACCTATAACCTGTGATAGAGACACTTCAGCTCACCTATAACCTGTGATAGAGACACTTCAGCTCATCTATAACCTGTGATAGAGACACTTCAGCTCGTCTATAACCTGTGATAGAGACACTTCAGCTCATCTATAACCTGATAGAGACACTTCAGCTCATCTATAACCTGTGATAGAGACACTTCAGCTCATCTATAACCTGATAGAGACACTTCAGCTCATCTATAACCTGATAGAGACACTTCAGCTCATCTATAACCTGATAGAGACACTTCAGCTCATCTATAACCTGCGATAGAGACACTTCAGCTCATCTATAACCTGTGATAGAGACACTTCAGCTCATCTATAACCTGCGATAGAGACACTTCAGCTCATCTATAACCTGTGATAGAGACACTTCAGCTCATCTATAACCTGTGATAGAGACACTTCAGCTCATCTATAACCTGTGATAGAGACACTTCAGCTCATCTATAACCTGATAGAGACACTTCAGCTCATCTATAACCTGATAGAGACACTTCAGCTCATCTATAACCTGTGATAGAGACACTTCAGCTCATCTATAACCTGTGATAGAGACACTTCAGCTCATCTATAACCTGATAGAGACACTTCAGCTCATCTATAACCTGTGATAGAGACACTTCAGCTCATCTATAACCTGATAGAGACACTTCAGCTCATCTATAACCTGTGATAGAGACACTTCAGCTCATCTATAACCTGATAGAGACACTTCAGCTCATCTATAACCTGTGATAGAGACACTTCAGCTCATCTATAACCTGCGATAGAGACACTTCAGCTCATCTATAACCTGTGATAGAGACACTTCAGCTCATCTATAACCTGTGATAGAGACACTTCAGCTCATCTATAACCTGATAGAGACACTTCAGCTCATCTATAACCTGTGATAGAGACACTTCAGCTCATCTATAACCTGTGATAGAGACACTTCAGCTCATCTATAACCTGTGATAGAGACACTTCAGCTCATCTATAACCTGTGATAGAGACACTTCAGCTCATCTATAACCTGATAGAGACACTTCAGCTCATCTATAACCTGTGATAGAGACACTTCAGCTCATCTATAACCTGATAGAGACACTTCAGCTCATCTATAACCTGATAGAGACACTTCAGCTCATCTATAACCTGTGATAGAGACACTTCAGCTCATCTATAACCTGTGATAGAGACACTTCAGCTCATCTATAACCTGATAGAGACACTTCAGCTCATCTATAACCTGTGATAGGGACACTTCAGCTCATCTATAACCTGTGATAGAGACACTTCAGCTCATCTCTAATCGATGATATGATCAAGTGATATCTGATACTGATATCGCTCAACATTAGAGCCCAAACGGCGGAAACCGAGCGCCTAAAGCAGCCAAACCCGCGTGTATTATAACGCCAGCTCCAGTAAGTTATTATTTGCGCCATCAGCATCAGTCAGCCTGTCTCTGTCTCTCGAGTTGAATGTGTTAAGCAGCTTATTGTGAATAACAGTTTGCATCCGCGGCTCTTACCTCCGGTGTGGGACGAGTCTCGATCGTCCATCGATGTCGATTAAACACACAGCGTCGCGTCCTGACACACAGCGGGTCATTACATGTCCAGCGTTTAAACTCGATCCTCATCGACACACTGTATCCACAGAGAGTGACCGAGCACAAACACATCCGCCGTGCGCGTGCTGCTGCTGAGCACCAAACACACGTGCACGAGCCGCGCGCGCTGCAGCCTCGCCAATCTGGCGAATCATCTGATAAACGGACTCGATGTTAAACTTCATATACAGAGCTTCGACAATAGACTAAACTCACAAATCAGGAACGCACAATGCGCATCATTACTTTCGTATAGAAATGTTTTATTTTATTTTAAATAAAGGACTATTGGTGGTAGATCATGCTTTGGTCTGCATGCTTTCAGGCACAAGTCATTTATTTGTTGTTTTCTGTGTTTTCTGTGTAAAGTGAATAAATGTATTTTTCTTTCCCCTTCTGAATGTTGTCCGTGTGTAGTTTCCTCAGTGTTTTCCTTATCATGGCGGCATGCTCCATTTTTTTCTGTAAATATTGTAAATACTTTTTTTTTCCTTCACAATTGAAGTGGCAGGGGTTGGGTGGCATGTTTTCTTGTTGTTCCTTTTTCTCGTGTAATGAGGGAGTTAGTTAAAGACACTGTATTTTTATTTTCTATAGGTTTATTTAACCCATTCAGACCCACTGTTACTCTTAATGAAAGAAGTAGATTTGGAAATGAAGTAGTGTGCTTAAGTGAATGATGTCTTCCTCAGCAGCTGACGAGTCTATCAGTTCTTCCTCCTGTGGTGAGATATGATACGTTCTGTCCATGTTCTGAAGGACAGATGGAGGGGTCAGCAGAGCTTTTTGAGGTTATAGACGTCAGGGTTTTAATAAAAATGTACCTTAATGTGTGCCACCACATGTTTCCAGAGCCCATTCCAACTCACAGTATGAAGGCTATAATCAGGCC
>NC_090186.1:196443-203943 GCF_024679245.1 Pseudorasbora parva
ATCAGCAGGGCTGTGTTTCAGAAAGCATCCGTTCTGTCGCCCATCACACTCTTCAAGCACAATGAGTGTGTCTGCCCAAACATGATGCAGACCTTCAGACGCTCAGACGGAGTGTGTGTACGGCAGGATTGGCTCTTCATGATGTTTGATCAGCTGGTGTTTTGGTGGTTTTAGTGGATGTATGAACTCAAGTTTACGTCATCCGCTGACTGACCACAAACAAACCCTACACTGCTCTCATCTGTTGATTTAGTCACTCACACACTTCCCAATCCGACCCTGTGACGGACAGAGGTGTGTTTGTCTTTCCTGTCGGTGACACTGCCTTTAGATTGATTTGTGTATCTAATGCAACAACATTGACTCAAGTGTGAATGCAATCAGATATTCTGGGTCCCTTTGGGCACACAGGAGTGTGTATGAAACTCTACGGGTGAGACGGTGTGTTTGTAATGATAGAGCTTCTGTACTGCTGTGTCCAGGGACTTTATGAGAACGTACAGGAGCCGGTCATATCATTAGAATATCATCAAAAAGTTGATTTATTTCACTAATTCCATTCAAAAAGTGAAATGTGTATATTATATTCTTTCATTTGATGATTATAACTGACAACTAAAGCCTAGTTCACACTGCCCGATTTTTGCCCCGATTTTTGAGACAGGTTTTGCGAAATCACCGACAAATGCCCGAGATCATCGGCAGATCGGTGCTCGTGCACGCGAGTGACAGTCACAGTGTGATTGATCAAAGACGCCATCAGAGAGAATCGCCGACGAGTCGCCGACGCCTTTGGCTAAATATCTGGAGCTGTCTGCGATTGAAACTCCTGCTGTGTGAACAATCACATCGGCGATGACCGACAGCCAATGAGAGCGCGAGATACAGGGCAGCGCGAGGTTAGAGGAAGGAGTTATAGACAGAATATCAGTATTTTAATAAATATATTTACAATTCTATCAACCAGAAACAAAGCCCAAACATTTGCACGTCCCGCCGCAGCCGCAGCACATTACAACATTAATTATTGACCTCAAACTCTCTTTCCAGAACACACTCCTGGCTCCCTCTGTCTCTCCAGCTATTTCCTCCGCCTTAACCTGTTTCTCTTTTTCTCCACTAATCAGCGCACAGACAATTTGAAGCAAACTATGTGCAGTTTATAATTTTTAATAACAATTCCAAGTCTCGCACGAGAACTCTGGTCTGACGCACGTGTGATCTCGTGGTGTTTACTCATCTCACCGCATGTGTAGTTGGAGAGCGCAGTTTGCGCTCCGGAGAGAGAGAGCTGTCGGCGATTCTTCCTCTTGTTCAGTCATGCAGTGTGAACTCCTCTGTCGCCAAACCATCGTCCTTTAAATGGTCTGTCAGCGACGACCACTGACACCTTACAGACGGAGGGCGAGACACTAAAGGTCACTGCAGAAGAGGCTGGCTGTTCTCAGAGCTCTGTGTCCAAGCACATTAATAGAGAGAGGAGAAGGGAAGGAAAAGATGTGCTAGAAAAAAGTGTAAAGCAATAGAGATAACCGCACCCTGGAGAGGACTGAAACAAAACCCATTCACAAATGGACTGCAGCTGGAGTCAGTGCTTTAGGAACCGCTGCGCACAGACGCATGCAGGACACGGGTTTCAGCTTCACACTCCTTATGTCAAGCTACTCTTGAACAACAGACAGATCAGAAGCGTCTCGCCTGGCTAAAGACTAAAAGGGCTGCTGAGTGGGCCAGAGTTATGTTCTCTGAGGAAAGTAAATTCAGCATGTCCTTTGGAGATCAGGGTCCCAGAGTCTGGAGGAAGAGCGGAGAGGCACACGATCCACACTGCTTGAGCTCCAGGGTAAGGTTTCCACATCAGTGATGGTTTGGGGAGCCATGGCATCTGCTGGTGTTGGTCCACTGTGTTCTCTGAGGTCAAAGGTTAACGCCGTCGTATACCAGGAAGTTTTAGAGCACTTCCTGCTGCTGACCAACTTAATGGAGTTGCAGATTTCATTTTCCAGCAGGACTGGGCACCTGCAAAAACCAGCTAATGGACACACCTGAGCCGAGCCACAGACGGGTCGACGCTACGCCGCATCGCTGCAGTAATTCAGGATAACGGAGACTCAGCTGAGCACTGAGAGCCGGACATGCTCAGACTGTCAGATGGCCAAGACTTATAAAACCCTTTCGTTGTGTTGGTCTTCAGTAATATTCTAATTTTCCGAGATGCTGAATTTGGGATTTTCCTTAGTTGTCAGTTATAATCATAAAAAATTAAAAGAAATAAACATTTGAAATATATCAGTCTGTGTGAAATCAATGAATATAATATCAAAGTTTCTCTTTTTGAATGGAATTAATGAAATAAATCCACTTCTTGATGATATTCTTAATATATGAACAGCACCTGCGTATGTCTTTACGAGTGTCGCCACACACACACACACACACACACACACACACACACACACACACACACACACACACACACACACACACACACACACACACTATTGTTGTTTTTAGCCGATGTGCTACGCCATTAACAACATGATTATCTGACAACCTTTAATAACAATACAAACATGTCCTTAATAAAACCAATAATGTTTTCTTTATTATTGTATTCATTTATACCAAGTGTTGTATATACAACAAAAAATAACAAGTTCAAATCATGCAAGTCAGTTACGTATACTGCAGTATGCTAATGTGTTGAAATTATAGACAGAGGACCGGCTTCAGGAGAGATCCTGGAACTGCCGATCACAACGCGAGTCCCAGTCCTGGAAACCCTTTCCTTCCGGCAGCCGACGCTAGGCTTTAGTGTCGTTCAGTCAATGCCATCTTTAACGGTACAATCACTAATTCCTGGAGAAGTGAGGTCGTCGTTTGGTGTTTAGCTGGAGAAACTTCACCAGTCATTGTCCATGCTAACTCTGAGTAAATCACGGCAGCGCTCATCTAAACCAGCCCGTCTTTCAGACCGCAACGGGATTTACAACAGAATAAATTAAAAAAAGAATACAAAAATGACCATGTACAAAAAGTAAAAAAAGAGAATTGAATAAAGCCATGAAGTTAAGAGTTTTTCCTCTGAAATGAGTAGAACCTGTTCATTGTCAAATCAATCATTCATCTGTCCAATAATCATATTGTCAAGGCACTTATGATGGTTGTTGCAATACTTTTGTGAAAGACAAGTAATAATACTCAATAAAACACACAGGACGCTGCGTTTACGACCCGCTGAGAATCGAGGTAGATCACGTGACCAGATTAATACTCGATGGGTCGCTGATCATGTGACCATCCTGAGGAAACGCTGCCATGCCTCCGTGCGTGTGTGTGTGCGTGCGTGTGTGTGTGTGTGTGTGTGTGTGTGTGTTTTCAGTCAAGGCCTCGCTGGCAGTAAATCTGAGACAGGCTCAATCTAACCAATGAACACCATTGATAAAAAAGCATTTTAACGTCACTGCATAGCAAACGATTGGAAATCATTTCAATACTAATGTGCTGAAGACGTGTAGATCCTCCTGTAAACCGTCACGTTAAACACACACGGCTCAATCTTATCCCTCACATATGGAAATATCTCTGATAATCTGCTCTAATAAAGCGCTCATCTGCAAAAACTGCTTCAACTCTTTCCACATCAGGAAGAAATGAAGACATATGGCTGGCTTTCCCTTTAAAACAATCATACGAGTGACTTATTATAGTCTGATATAAAACAGCTCGATTATAAGAATAAAATACTCTGGTTAAGATAAGACCCGTGAGTCTCTGAGGACGAACGTTCAGGGCTGTAACCTTCACGGTACACCGTTTCCCTTTAAACCATAAAAGTTCAGTACAAAAATATTTTTCTGAAAGATGGACACTGAAGAATCACATTTACGTATAAGCCCTATTCACACACACACACACACACACACACACACACACACACACACACACACACACACACACACACACACACTTGTTTTCGTGAAATGTGGGGACTCTCCATAGGCGTAATGGTTTTTATACTGTACAAACTGTATTTTCTATCCCCCTACACTGCCCCTGCCCCTAAACCTACCCATCACACACACACACACACACACACACTTGTTTTCGTGAAATGTGGGGACTCTCCATAGGCGTAATGGTTTTTATACTGTACAAACTGTATTTTCTATCCCCCTACACTGCCCCTGCCCCTAAACCTACCCATCACACACACACACACACACACACACACACACACACACTGCCCCTAAACCTACCCATCACAGGAAACATTCTGCATTTTTACTTTCTCATAAAAACTCCTCCTGTGTGATTTATAAGCCTTTTGTAAAGTGGGGCCATGGGTAATGTCCTCATATTTCACCCTCTCCTGTAATACCTGTGTCATACCCATGGCATTATACACATCTGTGTCCTGATATTTTACAAAAACAAGCACACACACACACACAGGGTTCCTCAGATGACAGATTCGGGGTCTTCGGTGTTGTGTGTGTGTGTGTCGTCCGGCTCGCCGCTCTTGTGCTCCAGCATCTTCTCCATGGTCTTGTCCTCCGCCTCCGCCTCCTTCCTCTTCCTTCGCGCCTCCACCCAGGGGATCACACACAGCACCGCCCCTCCGATGAGCGGAGGGATGCCCGCCAGGTAGAAGGCCACATTATAGTCTCCCAGCCGGTCTCTCAGGTACCCTGGGCACATAAACACACACAGCTCCATCAGCTCGACTTCTGTCATGTGTCCTGGTGGTCAGCTACGAGGCTCCACTGCATTATAACAGCTCCTCAGTGTCGCTTCAGCACTAGGGGGCGACGATCAGTGCACGAGACGGAAACGCTGACCCAGTTACGTCACAGAAAGATTCACTCTGGAGAGTTCAGTTCATCAGATCAGTAAAGACGTTTAACTACAACACACCTGTGTCATTATCTACAATAGACATTATTTATGTTTTATCAAATAAATTTCATAAATTTTTTTTTAATAAATACTGAAGCGGGGTGTAAATAGGAGGGGACCTTCCCTAAAGATTCTAGCCTGGATGCCAGCCAAACTCAACCCCGCCCACGGCTGAACTCAGCCCCGCCCCAGCCGAACTCAGCCCCGCCCCAGCCAAACTCAGCCCCACCCAGAGCTGAACTCAGCCCCGCCCACAGCTGAACTCAGCCCCGCCCACCGCTGAACTCAGCCCCGCCCCCAGCCGAACTCAACCACGCCCACATCCAAACTCAACCCCGCCCACGGCTGAACTCAGCCCCGCCCCAGCCGAACTCAGCCCCGCCCCAGCCAAACTCAACCCCACCCAGAGCTGAACTCAGCCCCGCCCACAGCTGAACTCAGCCCCGCCCCCAGCCAAACTCAACCACGCCCACATCCAAACTCAGCCACGCCCACAGCTGAACTCAGCCCTGCCCACATCCAAACTCAGCCATGCCCACAGCTGAACTCAGCCCTACCCACAGCCAAACTCAGCCACGCCCACAGCCGAACTCAGCCCCACCCACAGCTGAATTCAGCCCTGCCCACATCCAAACTCAGCCACGCCCACAGCTGAACTCAGCCCTGCCCACATCCAAACTCAGCCATGCCCACAGCTGAACTCAGCCCTACCCACAGCCAAACTCAGCCACGCCCACAGCCGAACTCAGCCCCACCCACAGCTGAATTCAGCCCCGCCCACATACAAACTCAGCCACGCCCACAGCTGAACTCAGCCCTACCCACAGCCAAACTCAGCCATGCCCACAGCCAAATGCAACCCTGCCCTAGGGCGGGCTTTAGACGATGATGGACAGATGATCAACAGAAACTAACCAATGAGATCATCAGGGTGGGCTTTAGCTGATGATGGACAGATGATCTACAGAAACTGACCAATGAAATCATCAGGGCGGGCTTTAGCCAATGATGGACAGATGATCTACAGAAACTGACCAATGAGATCATCAGGGCGGGCTCTGGGAACGCTCTGAGAACGCTCTGGAAATGCTCTGGGAACGCTCTGGGAATGCTCTGGGAACACTCTGGGAACACTCTGGGAACACTATGGGAACGCTCTGGGAATGCTCTGGGAACACTCTGGGAACGCTTCTGGGAACGCTCCGGGAACGCTCCGGGAACGCTCTGGGAACACTGGGAACACTGGGAACGCTTTGAGAACGCTCTGGGAACACTATGAGAACGCTCTGGGAACAATATCGGAATGCTCTGGGAACGCTATGGGAACGCTCTGGGAACGCTCGGTGAACGCTCTGGGAACACTATGAGAACGCTCTGGGAACACTATGGGAATGCTCTGGGAACACTCTGGGAACACTATGGGAATGCTCTGGGAATGCTCTGGGAACACTATGGGAACGCTCTGGGAACGCTCTGGGAACGCTCTGGGAACGCTCTGGGAACGCTCTGGGAACACTATGGGAATGCTCTGGGAACGCTCTGGGAACACTATGGGAATGCTCTGGGAACGCTCTGGGAATGCTCTGGGAATGCTCTGGGAACACTATAGGAATGCTCTGGGAATGCTCTGGGAACACTATAGGAATGCTCTGGGAACGCTCTTGGAATGCTCTGGGAACACTATGGGAATGCTCTGGGAACGCTCTGGGAACACTATGGGAACGCTCTGGGAATGCTCTGGGAACGTCCGGGAACACTATGGGAATGCTCTGGGAACGCTCTGGGAACACTATGGGAATGCTCTGGGAACGCTCTGGGAATGCTCTGGGAACACTATGGGAATGCTCTGGGAACACTATGGGAATGCTCTGGGAATGCTCTGGGAACACTATGGGAATGCTCTGGGAATGCTCTGGGAACACTATGGGAATGCTCTGGGAACGCTCTGGGAACACTATGGGAACGCTCTGGGAATGCTCTGGGAATGCTCTGGGAACGCTATGGGAATGCTCTGGGAACACTATGGGAATGCTCTGGGAACGCTCTGGGAATGCTCTGGGAACGCTCTGGGAACACTATGGGAACGCTCTGGGAATGCTCTGGGAACACTATGGGAATGCTCTGGGAACGCTCTGGGAACACTATGGTAATGCTCTGGGAACGCTCTGGGAATGCTCTGGGAACGCTCTGGGAACATCTTCAGACACATCTTTGCCAACTGCACCTGACCAATAAAGACGTAACTCTGTTGGTTTGTCTGGGGGAAGGACTCGCAGCTCTTACAGGTTGTTGGCCTTGTTTGTTTCGTTGCTTCTATTGCTCTCCTCTTTTTGTACGTCGCTTTGGATAAAAGCGTCTGCTAAATGATTAGATGTAAATGTAAATGTAGCATAACATTTTCAGCAGGGTACAACCTCTATACATTTTTTGTTTCACTTTTTTACCAATATTCACTTGGTAAAGTGGTCTTTAAAATTAAACCTTTAAAATTGACATTTTTGTCCTTTAAGGATCTTAGAGTAACTTTTTAAATGCACTTAATTTTGAATTAAATTGAGTTATAATTTATTTAATTGACTGGTTTAACTGGCACTTTATTTC
>NC_090186.1:206443-378943 GCF_024679245.1 Pseudorasbora parva
CCAGCCCAATAACCGATCATAACCAGCCCAATGGATGATCATAACCAGCCCAATAACCGATCATAACCAGCCCAATGGATGATCATAACCAGCCCAATAACCGATCATAACCAGCCCAATAACCGATCATAACCAGCCCAATAACCGATCATAACCAGCCCAATAACCGATCATAACCAGCCCAATAACCGATCATAACCAGCCCAATAACCGATCATAACCAGCCCAATGGATGATCATAACCAGCCCAATAACCGATCATAACCAGCCCAATGGATGATCATAACCAGCCCAATAACCGATCATAACCAGCCCAATGGATGATCATAACCAGCCCAATAACTGATCATAACCAGCCCAATGGATGATCATAACCAGCCCAATAACCGATCATAACCAGCCCAATAACCGATCATAACCAGCCCAATAACCGATCATAACCAGCCCAATAACCGATCATAACCAGCCCAATGGCCAATCATAACCAGCCCAATAACCGATCATAACCAGCCCAATAACCGATCATAACCAGCCCAATAACCGATCATAACCAGCCCAATAACCGATCATAACCAGCCCAATGGCCAATCATAACCAGCCCAATAACCGATCATAACCAGCCCAATAACCGATCATAACCAGCCCAATGGCCAATCATAACCAGCCCAATAACCGATCATAACCAGCCCAATGGCCAATCATAACCAGCCCAATGGCCAATCATAACCAGCCCAATGGCCAATCATAACCAGCCCAATAACCGATCATAACCAGCCCAATAACCGATCATAACCAGCCCAATGGATGATCATAACCAGCCCAATAACCGATCATAACCAGCCCAATGGCCAATCATAACCAGCCCAATAACCGATCATAACCAGCCCAATAACCGATCATAACCAGCCCAATGGCCAATCATAACCAGCCCAATAACCGATCATAACCAGCCCAATGGCCAATCATAACCAGCCCAATGGCCAATCATAACCAGCCCAATAACCGATCATAACCAGCCCAATGGCCAATCATAACCAGCCCAATAACCGATCATAACCAGCCCAATAACCGATCATATCCAGCCCAATGGCCAATCAAAACCAGTCCAATAACCAATCATAACCAGCCCAATGGCCAATCAAAACCAGAAACCCACAAACTAACTAAATACCAACCGAACAAACTGCAGCACTGACACACACAACAGAACATGCTTCAAAAGACACGTTTAATAGCTTTAACCGTTTCTTCACTTACTTTTAATACCCAGATCTTTACTCTTTACCGTATGATCTGAAACTATACATTGCAATTTTTCAGACAACAAACTCATTTCACTACATCTGAAATGCTTGAGCTTGCGGGGATACTTCTTTGGTCCCCATGAGGAAAACAGCTTATAAATCATTGTGTGTGTGTGTGTGTGTGTGTGTGTGTGTGTGTGTGTGTGTGTGTGTGTGTGTGTGTGTGTGTGTGTGTGTGTGTGTGTGTGTGAGGTCAAAAGGAATTCACTTGGAATGAGCAGGCCGGAAAAGGGGCCTGTTCTGTTACAGCAGTGCAAACTGAACCCGCTTCCTGCAACTCTGTGTGTGTGTGTGTGTGTGTGTGTGTGTGTGTGTGTGTGTGTGTGTGTGTGTGTGTGTGTGTGTGTGTGTGTGTGTGTGTGTGTGTGTGTGTGTGTGTGTGTGTGTTTGAAAGAGAGAGCTACACACACACCACCCAATGATTTATCATGAATGCCCACAATTCATATTTACTGCTGCACGCCCACCAGTCCACACACACACACACACACACTCCTCAGTGAGGAAACACATGAGGCTGATGTAGTGTGGGGGTCTGGGGTGTTTCAGTCCTCCTCCAGAAATGCACCAATCTGAATGCTGAGAGAGGAACGGCCCACCCGCCACAGCAATACACACACACACACACACACACTCAAGAAAATGAAGAACAACTGTAAAGCCTGGCGGTCTGAACATCATCTGCCGTGTTCGACTCAGAGGTGGATAAAGTGCTAAACTCCATTACTTTAAGAGTAAAAGTTTGATTAAGTATTACAAGTGAAAGTTGTAAAAACAGATTTTTACTTCAGTAAAGTACAGAAGTACTTGGCTTTAAAAGTACTTAAGTATCAAAAGTAAATTTCCTTTTTTACGTCAACATGCTAGAATACGACGAGCACATTTCAATACTTGTTCAAACGTTACACAGCTCTTCATAAAGTCACTCTAAGAGCAAATGCACGGATCCAACACACTGATACACATCCCGTATTCTCCCAACTGTTTCTGCTCATTTAACACATCATCCGTTTTGTTTCCGTGAATACTCACCAAAGAGACATTTTGACATGATTTGGAACGCATTTGTCTCTTCAAGAGTGAAAAAAAAATATTTTAAAGAAAAAATATTATCGACTAATTTCAAAGACTTTTGACTTTGAGGACCTTCATTGAAATGTAGTGGAGTGAAAGTTTCCAGAAAAAAATGAGTGTGTGTGTGTGTGTGTGTGTGTGTGTGTGTGTGTGTGTGTGTGTGTGTGTGTGTGTGTGTGTGTGTGTGTGTGTGTGTGTGTGTGTGTGTGTGTGTGTGTGTGTGTGTGTGTGTGTGTGTGTGTGTGTGTGTGTGTGGGACAGACAGCAGCTCCCACACAGAACTGATGGGGTCCAACCGCTGAGATAGCCTCCACAAGGAATCAAGAAACCCTTCATTGGTCCAGGAAAGCTCTGCGTCAGTCAGCCGGTCCGAGGACTTTGACAGTGCTGATGATGATAGTGTGTGTGAGCACAGGTGAACCTTTAATCTGCATGATCAGATCATAAAAGAATAAAGAATGGACTCTGGTTGATAAAAGTGCCCGTTCGCATTTCTTGATCCCTCAGCGCATGACTGCCGACCTCAGCGGATTGAGAAACGCAGCGTAATACACAGTCAGCATCTGAGCGGATCACAAGATCTGAGGTTTCCTCCAGTCAGCGCTCATCTACACACACCTCATAAACACACACACTCTTTCACTCTCACTGCACTACTGAGAGAATACAAAGCGTCCCGACAGTGGAAATGAAAGTGAGTCTGCAGGTCAAACGAAGCTACTGGTTTCTTTTTGTGTTTCTTATGAGAGTAAGTCATGCCAAAAAGCATTTGAGAGCCACCATGGTGCTGATGGTAAATGGACTGCATTTATATAGCGCTTTTAAAAGACCCTATGGCCATCCAAAGCGCTTTGCATGTTTGCCTCACATTCTCCCATTCACACACCGACGGCGATGTGCCATGTAAGGCGCCATCCAGCTCATCGGGAGCTGCTGGGGTTAGGTGTCTTGCTCATGGACACTTCGACACTTGGTCAGGTGGAACCGGGGATCGAACCACCAACCTTTCGGTTTGTAGACAACCTACATGAACCACTGAGCCACTGCCGCCCCTGCTGCCACTGACTTACTCTCAAAAGAAACACAAAAAGAACCAGTAGCTTCGTTTGACCTGCAGACTCACTTTCATTTCCACTGTCGGGACGCTTTATATTCTCTCAGTAGTGCAGTGAGAGTGAAAGAGTGTGTGTGTGTGATAACACTAAAGATCTGAATGAAAACTAGACCAATGGTCTGGGAGGAGTTCACAGAGAAGAGTAGACCAATCACAACAGACCACAACTGTGGACCGCTCTAATTCATCCCAAAGCTGTTCTATCGGGTTGAGCTCAGGACTCTGTGCAGGCCAGTCCAGTTCCTCCACACCAAACTCCTCATCCATGTCTTTATGGAGCGACGCTTTGAGCACTGGAGCGCAGTCATGCTGGGACAGGAAGGGGCCGTCCACAAACTGATCCCACAAAGTCAGGAGCGTGACATTGTCCAAAATGTCTTGGTGAAGCATTAAGAGTTCCCTTTCTGCGCACTGTGACCCTCAGCATGTGCTGACCCCGCTCTGGGATTTAACACTTCGTGGCTGAGTTGCTGTTGTTCCCAATGGCTTCCTCTTTGTTCTAATCCCACTAACAGTTGAGCGTGGAATATTTAGTAGTGAGGAAATGTCAGGAATGGCCTTATTGCACAGGTGTCAGCCTATCACGGCCCCACGCTTGAGTTCACTGAGCTCCTGAGAGCGACCCGTTCTTTCACTAATGTGTGTAGAAGCGTCTGCAGGCCGAGAGCTGGAGTTATACACCTGTGGCCATGAAGAGACTGAACACCTGAACTCGGCCCAATACTACTTAGGCAATATATTTATGTATGATTTTAACAACAGTGTGCGATTTTAGATTACATTTAAAGTTTTATATTATAGTTGATCATAAATGTTTGTCAGTACATTCAGCAGAAACTTTAATTAAAACAACAGAAGTGTTTTTAAGTGCATGCAGTAAAGTGTCTGAAAAAACAATACATTCAGCTCACACTTTTAAAGTACATTTTTTCCATAAAAATGGCTACAGTATGCTAATGTATGCTTCTTCTTCTCAAAGGAATCGATCTGAACTCACTCACACATGACCACCCCAGAGTCCTGAAGAAAACACAGCGAGGTGTTGTTGATGAGGCCTGTTAGGAGTGAAGCGGAGATCTTCACAACAGCCCCGGAGCCGCCGAGCCCTGTGCGCTCTAGCCCTGAGGAACATGTTTTTGTTTTGACGTGAACAGGTCAAGTGTGCTCCTCAGCCTCTGTCGGATGACAATGCCACGCTGAGATGTGTGTTTGTCTGCCGCTGACCCAGCAGGATCCTCCACCCAGAAAGAACTGCCATAACTGACTGTTTCCCGGCTCTCCACAGATAAACAAGCTCTTCCCTTTCACCGCTGCCTATCATCCACAATCTGCAGGGCACTTGACCTGCGCAAAACACGTCTGGAGATACTACAATAACAGAGCTGATGTTTATGTAGAGCTACACCCCGCGCTCCTCAGATCAAACTGACCTTTTATTTCAATAAACCTCAGAGCACAAACATCCATCCACGCAGGAGTCCAGCGCGCGGCTGAAGGAACTGACCGATACTCTGCTGACGTGACTGCCATCAACACCTCAAACTCCTTTAGACAGGATGTTCCGCACACAAAGCATCTTTGACTTCAGAAGACTCAACCAGACTATAAATCAGTGGCGTAGCGTATTCCAGGCTGAAGTCAAACCGGTTTGAAATGGCTCATATTTGTGTGAACTATCCATAACAATGGAGGGCGTTCCTGAGACTAATCACAGCTCTTATAGACAGAGGAATTCAACACACTTACCAGATGAACGTAAGGCACAAAGTATCCGTACAGGGCTGCGGGGATCCCAAAGGCCCAGATGCGGTATCCAAGACTCTTCCAGATGTTCACCGTTAAACACCTTACTGGGCGCGGGACAGCGGCTGCCGGACTTGCTGCTGCTGACGGGTTTGGGAAGGAGGGGTTTGTAGGTGAATCCTGCCAGCATGAGGATGAAACATGAAGATGGCCATAACTCTTAGCGTGTTCTGGAGTCCCACGCGGCCCAGCAGGCTCGTCATCAGGAACGGGAGCGTGATGGTGAATACACTGCTCCCCGCCGTCACGATGCCATTCACCAGACCCAGTCTCCGTTTGAAGTAGTGACCCAGGATCACCAGACTCGGCTGATACGCAAAACTGCAGCCGCAGGCGAAGACTATGCCATAGGTGAAGTACATAGGGCCAAGAGACCTGGAGAGAGAGAGAGAGAGAGAGAGAGAGAGAGAGAGAGAGAGAGAGAGAGAGAGAGAGAGAGAGAGAGAGAGAGAGAGAGAGAGAGAGAGAGAGAGAGATGGGCATTAGACTGCACTGGTGCTTAGGTAAGAAAGGCACATTGAGTCAAAGGGAATAAAACAGAAGCGGGCCTACAGAGCCTTGTGGGAGGCTGGAAGTGGAAGTTTATCAGAAAACTAATCTGAGGAAAATGACTGAAACTAGCGAGATCGCAAACATGATAAACACTCCGCAGTGAAGGATGGTCACTTAACATCTACCTGCAGATGCATGTGATGCTAGCATAACTTTAAAATGCTAACAACACATTAAAACTGCGGTGGAATATAATGTACTTACTTGACGAAGGAACTGGCCAAAAGTCCCACGACCGCCACCGCCGCCCGCCAACAGCCGTGATCCGGCATCCCAGCAGATCGTGAACACACTGACGATCGGAGAACAGAAGAAGATCATGCCCATGGAGAGAGAGCCGACCCATGCTGCACACACACACACACACACACACACACACACACACACACACACACACACACACACACACACACACACACACACACACACACACACACACACACACACACACACACAGTTCATGATCATGACACTGACATTAGATACTTTTAAACATGTTTACATGTCTGATAACCTCCTATAACCAGCTCTTTACGAAATACTGACTAAAGGCTTTACAGGTAATACATAAACACACCACAGATCGAATCAGTCAGTGTCCATCAAGATCCACAGAAAACAAGAAGATAGATCAGTGGGAATGAGCTGTTTTTCATTGGTGAAGCATTTAATAAGCCTAACCCTAACCCATTTAATTCACTGGATTATACAAAACAATCTTATCACAAAATAACTATATAGAGAATTATCACAGTGATTTATCGGCAAAATGATTTATACTGTGCTATTATCGTCACAGGATCACAAATACAGAAGAGAGAGAGAGAGAGAGAGAGAGAGAGAGAGAGAGAGAGGGAGAGAGAGAGAGAGAGAGAGAGAGAGAGAGAGAGAGAGAGGAGAGAGAGAGAAAAGAGAAAGAGAGAGAGAGAGAGAGAGAGAGAGAGAGAGAGAGAGAGAGAAAGAGAAAGAGAGAGAGAGAGAGAGAGAGAGAGAGAGAGAGAGAGAGAGAGAGAGAGAGAGAGAGAGAGAGGGCAAGGGTCAATGAGCAATCCTCAACACACACACACACACACACACACATAGAGAAACAGGAATCTAACACCACACCCGAGGCAAAATTGTTGCACAAAATAAATGTATTTAATTGAAATATGAAACTTTAGCATGAACTAGATGGCGTAGATTTGCAGTCTGATTGAGTACACAAGTATCTAAACATGATGAGAGGACAGGTTGAAAACTGGCATGTGTGCTAAAACACTTTAGCAAACGCATATGGTTCGTCCAATGTTACTGTTATGCCCATGTCACATAAATGTAATAATAAATGAAATGATATGGTATGTTTGGTCAACGGCACATTAGTCGTGTGTTCTCAGACCCGTCTCGCTCTGACAGATATTACTGCCCTTCCAGCTGCAGTTTCACATGGGAAGTAAAAAAGATCACATGATGATTGGGGTTCTGGAGACAGACACACACACACACACACACACACACACACACACACACACACACACACACACACACACACACACACACACACACTTCCTTAAAGAACACAACATATGACATCAATTTATTCACCAACAAGGAGTCTGAATCTGCATATGTAAAAGCTTGTGCATTTTCAGAAATGTTATGTTTTGAGAGCCGGTGGCGTTTGGCATCACTGTCCGACATTGTGTGATATTAACATTAGATGTGTTAATATCCTCGCCATCTGTCTCTTCAGCTTCAGCTATAGAGAGGGGATGGTGAACCGTCAGGACGTGCTGGAGTTCCCGTCTCCCCGCTCAAGTGATCAATACACTGTGTGTTGCTGATCGTGCCCTGTGTGTAAACATTTCGATTTATGTTGGCTTTTAGACCGCTAGCGCTCTGGTTTTCTGTATGGAGACGCGTGTAGGGTGGAGAGATGAGACTCTGATTCGTCTGAGTTTAGGTGCTCTATTTCTAGAACTGCACTTTTACTTTTGCTTTTCTGCAGTTCTGACAGGAAACTGTGGTGGTGCAGCAGAGTTCAGATCAATAACAGGAACATAACATCATATGAGTTCAGAAGAAATGAATGAACAGTCTAAGTCCTAAGAGGACAGCAGGAGTGTTGGTCTTATTGAACTGGAGCGAGTGGATTAAAGCAGCGCAGGTCAGACCTCATGAGTGAAGAGCAGTGTTTGGGTCTGAGTCTTCACAACAACCCCTAAATCAACCACAGCTCGACCCTACGGTGTGTGTGTGTGTGTGTGTGTGTGTGTGTGTGTGTGTGTGTGTGTGTGTGTGTGTGTGTGTGTTTTAGACCGTATCATAGCACTGAGACTGCTCTCATTAGAGTTACAAATGATTTACTCTGATCATCTGATCGTGGTTGTATCTCTCTATTAGTGTTACTCGATTTTAGCGCTGCATTTGATACTATCGATCACAATATTCTTCTGAATAGACTCGAGTTATGTTGGCATTAGTGGAACTGCTTTGGCATGGTTTAAATCGCACTTATCTGACCGTTATCAGTTTGTAGCAGTAAATGAAGAGATGTCACACCGATCACAAGTTCAGTCTGGGGTACCGCAAGGCTCAGTGTTAGGACCGCTGCTCTTCACCCTGTATATGCTCCACTGGGAGATATCATTAGGAAGCATGGCGTTAGTTCAGTTCACAGGTCAGACCTCATGAGAGGAGGATCACTGTGAGTCGCTTCAGTGTTCACTAATGAAAATAAACACCACAGGCGGAGGAAACACTTTTAGCACAGCACACACAACAGATCAAGAGCTTAGCATGCTGTTAACAACAGGCCAGAGTCTTAAACAAACACACCAGCTCTCTGACGACAGAAGTGATCAAACACACGGGACCTGTTTGGACTCATTCACAGCCTGATCATATCACTGCATCTGAAGAGTCACCTCATATCTACACAACTTAACATTAATATCAGCTCAATAACAGCCACTGTCAATCAATTATGAAACCAGTTCAGTTTCAGATAAAGCGCTGCCCTTATCCAGCGGTTCTGTGCTCATCCGATAGTGTCAGTGCAGTAAAATAATATTCCTGAATATGCCCATCTGAGCGCTATCATTAAGATCAGAGTTCAGAGTATGCTAATGCATAAACACTAAAAGACATGAAGTACAACTGAGTTCTGCTACCAAATATTAATATCAGCAGAAGAAATTTCACTAAAGAACAATGACAGCATTTATGAATTACTGTATTACTCACAGATGAATAATTATGAGCAGAAAAACAACCAATTAGGAGCGACTCCTGTTCACACTGGATCTAATCATTCAGTCCACTTCTCCAGATCCTCACAGCTGAAGGGGAATTCACTGGTTTATTAATAAATACATGAATAGAAATATCAGGAAAAAGGCCTGAGGTCTTTCTTCTCGTTTGTCAGAAACTTGCATACCCATAATGCACTCTTGTCTTGTCCGTCCATACGACTGAGACAAAGATGTTTCAGTCTCGAGTGTTAACAAAGCCCTAGCTGTCAAACGTCCACTACGCTTTCTACATCTTCCTGCAGTCTTCTGCTAACGAATGTCCCGGATATGTGTGTGCAGGTGACATGAAGCATGCAATAATAATGAACAAAAACGACGGATATTGAGTCCAGAAACTCTCCATTTCCCACAGCACTGATAGTTAACACTAGAGAGACCATGAGAAAGTCCCTCACACACTTCATCTGGACAGTTCTGACCCGCAGCTGCCCTCTCCTTCAGAGCTGAGCTCTGTGTGTGTGTGTGTGTGTGTGTGTGTGTGTGTGTGTGTGTGTGTGTGTGTGTGTGTGTGTGTGTGTGTGTGTGTGTGTGTGTGTGTGTGTGTAACAGCGGCGCGGCTCCGAACACTCGAGTCCATGACGTGGAGGATCTTGAGCTGAATGATGTTCATTCCATTTCCTGTTTCCGCCGATCCATCAGTGACACACACACACACACACACACACACACACACACACACACACACACACACACACTGGACTCAGAGTCAAGAGTTCAGTCGCTACACACAGCCAATAAACCGGCTGATCATGTGTTTCCTGGCCCAGCGAGGCTAAAGCACAACACATCTCCTCAAGCGATTTGTCCAGTTAGAGAAGCGCCTCGATGTAGCGGCAGTGATTCTGACACGAGTTATGTAACATTTTTAGGCTAAAAAAGCACAACAGTGATTTAATATTCACATTAGAACATGCACAACAAATGGTTTGATCTTATTTGACTTTAGGACATGATGGGGAGTGAACGAGAACAGAATCGTCAGTTCTTGGTGAACGATCCCTTTAAACCAAACTTTAATATTTCAATAGCAGTCATTAATATTCACACACACTGCTCCATAATCGCCATTTGAGTAAGTCTAGAGCTGCTTTTGATTTATTCATCCAAATTTGGCCAATTTCCATGACATTGCCCAGTAAAGTTGTGATGGATCCTGTGCTTCTCAGAGCTCGTATTGTTCATGATCCGTGACTCCGAGCTCGGTTTCATCAGTGAGTTTCTCATGTCGTCTGCGCTTCACTGAGGCTCTTCTAAATATATCCGGCTCGGCCCATTGTGCTGCGTCTCGCCTTGGTATTTTCAGCATCCTGCCACAAGTGTTTTTAAGCTTGCTCCCGTTAAAAATAGTCCAGCTTTTTAAGACACATCTTGAGCCTGCCGTCCGTCTTCCTGACCAACACCAGTGCAACTCAACATGAACTCAAGGAACTGGACCTGACAAGAAATCAACACTAGTGTCTATAAACCTGACATGCTGTGAGCGGTGGACGGACAAAACCTTCGCCCCTCGGGGAGAGTCGCCACATTTGACGGTTCTCTAGGCTCACACACAACAAACCCAAAGATCAACTCTTGAATTGGACCAGAGCTGAAGAACTCTTAAGATGAGGGGAACAGATCAACTTCATCTTCTCCATAGTGGAGCTGGTTCTGAACGTTAGAGATGGATATAATCTGAGCTACAACTCAATGCTATTTGCTCTTGTTCATCAGGAAAACTGACCAATCACAGCATCAAAACAAGCCGATTAGCACCAATCTTTAGTGCCGCCCACTCCCATGATGCACTGCGCATGATGTAATTGAGTCTACTTCTTCAATGTTGATATGCATATTTTCATATAGTTTCTCTCTGTACACTCCACATCTGTAACTCGATAGCTTCATAGTTCTGTTTTTAATTTGATTACTTCATCTGCAATGCATCATGGGATTGCAGTCTTATATTTTTGTCTGATTTCAAACCAGCGTTTTTAATGTGACTCAAGGCTATAATCCTTTAATAACCCCAGTGGGAAAACCACCTGAACAGAGGGATGTGCAACACGACTCTCCGTATATTCCCCTTCCTGTATGAGCTGGTGAAATCTGAGATCCGCAGCGGAAGATCAGTTTGGAGATCAGCGGCTCGGAGGAACGCCTGGCACTGACTAACATGTGTTAGCATTTACAGAAACATCCACAGGCGTATAAATCTCGGAGAGCGCGGAGATCTTTAACACACAGCCAGAGCGGCGGGAAGCCAGACGCTCATCCACGGCTTCAGAGCGGCTCAGGCTTCATCCCGCTGGCTTTTCCTGAACAACGCACACGGATTTATGCTCATTACTGATCTTTTACCGGGTCGTTTCCTCTTCCTCAGAAGCAGCGGGACAGGTCTGAGACTTTCCTCATCATGACTTAGCAAAATTCACATGAACATGTGCTGTCCATCTGCAGGACAGGATTCTGTAGGAAAAGCACTGCCAAAGCTGGGAATCATTACGGGTCATTTCAGCGGATTCGGGACACTTAATGAGCCCCTAGCAGAGCAAAGGCCCAGAGTTACAAGCAAAGTCAAAAAATACACAGACATTTCCAACAAAATCCGGTTCAGGTTTTCTTCAAGAGTTAGAAACAGCTTGCCAAAGAAAAATCCTTACAGAAAAATAGCAGATATATTTGTTATTAAAAAAGGAAAAGCAAAATCCAGACTGCAGGAATACAAACCATAAACCTGTGGTAACCTTTTTGCAAACCACAAAATACGTACCAATACCTTCATATCCCTGCAGTTTCCAGCAGAAATTAACACTAGAGGCAGTAAAGCAGCATTTTTATAGTATATATATATATATTTTTTTTTACCATAGTCCATGATTTGTAAACAAACACATTTTGGAGTTTGCGTCACTTAACCAGCTCCACGTGTTCAGATTTTCTGGCCTGTTAAGTTTGCTCTATAGCTCAGTTTGAACAGATTTGTACCTGCAATGCTGAAAGTCATGATAACAGAGCTCAAAGACGAGTTTAAACACAAGCTAAAGGACACGGATACTACTGTATTTTTGTCACATTTGCTTTTTTTAACACTATCGGGTAGGTTTAGGGTTTAAGCCTAGTTCAGACTCGTCGGGTCACTGCTTTTTTCCCACTGCAGGACTATCTGGAGTATCACTCAATCTCTGCTGTGTTCAGTCTGACCGATGGATCAGAGACAGAGGAGTTACACCGCGAGATCACACGTGCGTCAGACCAGAGTTCTCGTGCCAGACTTGGAATTGTTATTAAAAAGTATAAACTGCACATAGTTTGCTTCAAATTGTCTGTGCGCTGATTAGTGGAGAAAAAGAGAAAAGGTTATGGCGGAGGAAATAGCTGGAGAGACAGAGGGAGCCAGGAGTGTGTTCTGCAAAGAGAGTTTGAGGTCAATAATTAATGTTGTAATGTGCTGCGGCTGCGGCGGGACGTGCAAATGTTTGGCCTTTGTTTCTGTTTGATAGAATTGTAAATATATTTATTAAAATACTGATATTCTGTCTATAACTCCTCCCTCTAACCTCCTGCTGCCCTGTATCTCACGCTCTCTCTCATCGCCGATGTAATTTTCAGGCAAAACTCATTTCACAGCAGGATTATGAATCGCCGACAGCTCCAGATATTTAGCCAAAGGCGTCTGCGACTCGTCTGCGATTCTCTCTGATGGCGTCTTTGATCATTCACACTGTGACTGTCACTCGCGTGCACGAGCACGGCGAATTCGTGAAACCTGTCGGCGAGTCAAAATCAGGGCTAAAATCCGGCAGTGTGAACTCGGCTTTAGTGTTTAATGTGCGTTAAAAAAAATTATGTAACACATCATGCCAGATTCACACACATCTGTGCCGGAAGCTTTTAGCGCCACCCCATGGATATCTCACCGTGAAGCTGTCGCAATATGAATGTATTGGTTCGTATTTTGTGGTTTGCAAAAAGGAACATTTTTCCAACGAGACCAGGTTGCCATAAACACACATCAGCGCTCGCTCACTCTCGCTGACCTCGCTCTTTATTTCACTTATTATGCAAAAATCTGCAGTGTTGCTCAGGTGAGATGAGAAGTATATCAGTCCTGTCTGTTCAGTTTACATTTCCCTGCTCCTTCATCACTTCTGCTCTTATTCTCGTTCGCTAATCTGAGCAGCCAGTCTGTCGGAGTTTTCTATCTCAGCGACGGCCCGATTCTACATGTTGAAAAAACCCAGACGATGTCCAACTAGAGACACTGAAGTGTGTGTTAGCCAGATGTCCGACCGCGGTGTCTCTAGCTTTACTCTTCTGTTCCGCTCATCAAGGCCTGTTGTATAAAGTGCTGTATAAATAGATGTGACGTGATGGGGCGCTGAAGCAGAGCTTGTACTAATGTATCCATATGGCTATGATCAGATGCTTTCTCAGCGCTGATTGTTTGGTCATTGAGAGGAAAGTGTGCGGGACATATTCACATATTCATCCCAGCAGCACACTCAGCCTTCGGGTGTTCACTAACAGTAACTACAGGTTCTTCTTTTCACCCCTGATCAAATAACACTAACCCCAGCGGGCTCAGGCGTGTCCCATCACAGCTCCTCCTCGAGGTGTCCGCTTCGGTCGGTAAAGAGGGCGCTACGCCAGGCCTGGAATGCTTTTGCTTTGAAAGGAATCTCGCTCTGCCTGTTTCTCATTATGAAGAGGCAGACGATTTCCACTGATAATATAGGAATCAACCGTGGACGCTTCTATTGCTCTCCTCGTATGTAAGTCACTTTGGATAAAAGCGTCTGCTAAAAGATTAACTGTAAATGTAAAATTACATTTTTTGCCTTTGAGATGACTTGGAAATCAACCTGAACTCGCCCTAAAGCATCACAGATTGTTTGATTGTGAACCCCAACTAGAAACGGAGGATTCAGAAGACGAGTCTTCAATTTCAAGTAAACTTCACTTCATAGTCTCTCATGATGGTCATATTTTAGAGTTTGATTGACACTAGCGCTTCTCTGTTTTTACCTGACTCCAGGTTTCATTGGTGTTTGTGTAGTGCCGGATCTCAGGTGTGTGTCCGAGCTCGTTCTCGCTCGAGCTGCCATTGGCCACTCAGCGCTGGAGTTATAGGGTGATGTGGCAGCCATTGGTGCTCCACTCCTGTTTACCTGACCTGTTTATCTGCAGGAACCTTCACCTGAACCCGTGTCAACACTGATCAAATGCTCTGTTGACTATTAACTGGAGCGGCACGTGTCTTCTATCTCGGACTGCACCTGCTTGGCGGCGATAGCCCAAGGCCAGCCCGTCCGTGTGTTTCGAGACGATTTGGAGACATCTCAGGAGTCCGCCCATCTGACCTTCTCACAAAGTTATCCAATTTTTAGCACAAAACATTTTGTTCAATACATTTTTACGTAGTAAACGTTTGTACGTTTAATGCTAGTTTCAGAATGTTCAGTTCAGTGAACATCCCCTTAATGTTCGCAAAGAAGTTCATGTTTAAGAAGTGGACATTTGAACAGCTTAAAGAAATCACACTGTCATAACTCAATGGGAACATTAGCAGAACATCCTAAGAACATGTTTTTGTTCACTGAGTTCACAGCATGAAAAGTGACAGACTTGGCTTTTCATTTGCCAAGGTAATGTCAACAGAGAGACGTCCAATCAGAGGCAGCGATCCATCTCAAACACACAAACAGCAGATAGAGAGAGAGAGCAGGTGTTCCTGACACACACACACACACACACACACTCATTCTCTGTGATTAGACAGTAACTCTAGATCTCTCACTAGGCTGTGTAGAATAACTGGAGCAGTAATGGCTAACTTGATAATAAATGAAGTATCTGTGGTGGGCTAGAGGAGCTATCTGAGGCGGTCCTGTTGGAGATAAAGCGCTCGTTCTGTAGAGTTTGTGGGAATGTTTAGAGATGAAATAAACGACTGTGTGATCTGAATCGCTATAAACATGTGGAGACGTGTCTGCTGCTGCCGATCTTATGCCAATCTCAAACAAACGGATGAAAACCTGATCCAGCTCACCCCAATCAAAACAACATTTAGGCCGTGAGATTTATATTTAAGTGTGAGATTTCTGCATTTGAGCTGCATATAAAGTTACCGTCCCTTTCTTCTGGACTGGACTTCATGTGCGGTATCAGACATACAGGAATGAACCAAAGACTATTACACTCAAAAAATTATGGCACAGTTTAATTATTAAATATCATATCATCTTTTCAAAAGGCATTAATTCCAATAGCTTAGAATCAGCATAAACCTGTTCGTTGTGGAAATCTGGCTCTTATCTGTTCATAAAATCCAAACGGATGAAATGCGATTCTCATGCAGCCTCAAATTCAGGACTAAATCATTTGAGCCAGTTTGACTGGGTTTGGGATTAATTTGGGTTATATTAAGAGTTCAGTACTAGACTAGAGTCTGTATTTCTCCAGTGTTGTTGTGTTGTGTGTGTGTGTGTGTGTGTCATATTCACGTAGTGTGGATTGTCTAGAGAAAGTGTTTCAGTGACGTTCAGTAATGGAGGAGCAATATAAGTGTTCAGAGCAGAACAGGCTGTTATCTGCATGAACATGGCTGCACTGATAACAGTGTGTGTGTGCGTGTGTGTGTGTGTGTGTGTGTGTGTGTGAGAGACACTCCCTTCAGCTGTGTATAACCGCTCGTCCTCGCGGCGTCACTAACTCTTTCTCTGCGGTGTGTGTGTGTGTGTGTGTGTGTGTGTGTGTGATCATAGAGACAGATCCAGAATAACATCATCATCATCATCATCATCATCATCATTAATAAAGACGAGGCGTCAGAAACTAAAGCCAGATGCACCATCATGTGTGATATATTGATATGCTTCTTAATTATGATCAGTGCACATGACAGCTATCTAACTAAAACCTCTTCACAGTTGACATGTCCACGCAGATAAAGATCAGACTAAAGTTAAAACTGAAAGAACTAGAAATGCTTATTGGAAATAACCCTTTGGCATTAAAAGATGATTCCTAACTTCAAAACTGAAAATGGACACCGAAACTCCAGAGCTAACTAACAATTTCTTTATTCATATACTAAAGACTCATTCCTGAAGTCTGCGCTAAAGTCTTAAATATGTTAGAATCATTATTATGCATACTTGTCCTAAATTATTTGTAAAGAATGCATATACACACCGATCAGGCATATCATTATGACCACTGACAGCTGACACTGATGATCTCTTCATCACGGCTCCTGTTAGTGGGTGGGATATATTAGGCAGCAAGTGAACATTTAGTCCTCAGAGTTGATGTGTGTGAAGCAGGAGAAATGGGCAAGCGTAAGGATTTGAGCGAGTTTGGCCAGATTGTGACGGCTAGACGACTGGGTCAGAGCATCTCCAGAACTGCAGCTCTTGTGGGCTGTTCCCGGTCTGCAGTGGTCAGTATCTATCAACAGTCTAGTGGAGTCCATGCCTTGACGGGTCAGGGGGACCAACGCAATATTAGGATCATAATGTTATGCCTAATCTGTGTAAATGTTCTGCAGGAGAAACATGGACTGTAAATGAGTGAGAGCTGCCGCCCGTCTGAAGACACTAAACCAGCTCTGAGATCTAAACACACACACACACACACACACACGAGATCTGGCCATGAGCAGCTCTAGCGCTCTGCCTGGACTCCCTCAGGTCAGCTGGACTGGCGGCCTGTCCTGCAGTCTCTGGCAGATGAGGAAACATCATTACACCAGTCATCTGTAGGTCACATCCCAGAACAGGCTTCCCAGAGACCCATAACAGGGTTAGAGAACAGTGCTAGGATCTGCTCAAACCAATCAATCGCTGGAAGCTTGCTCACACTGAACCGCAAACACTGAGCTGTTGCTAGGTGCTTTGAGTGGTTGCTAGGAGCTCTTATTGGTTGCTAGGTGTGCTGAGTGGTTGCTATGTGCTCTGAGTGGTTGCTAGGTGCTCTGAGTGGTTTCTAGGTGCTCTGAGTGGTTGTTAGGTGCTTTGAGTGGTTGCTAGGAGCTCTTATTGGTTGCTAGGTGTGCTGAGTGGTTGCTATGTTCTCTGAGTGGTTGCTAGGAGCTCTTATTGGTTGCTAGGTGTGCTGAGTGGTTGTTAGTGTTCTGAGTGGTTGCTATGTGCTCTGAGTGGTTGCTAGGTGCTCTGAGTGGTTGCTAGGTGCTCTGACTGGTTGTTAGGTGTTCTGAGTGGTTGCTAGGTGTGCTGAATGGTAGCTAGGTGCTCTGAGTGGTTGCTAAGGTCTTCTGGCTGGTCGCTAGAGTGAGTTTCTGGCAGTTCTGTCTGTGTGTGTGTGTGTGTGTGTGTGTGTGTCGGTCAGTGAAGTCTAATGTGTTTATACTGTTATAATTAGACCCCATTGGCAACGATGGAGCAAACACACCTACATCTTGGATGTCCCAGGGGTCGGCAGATAAACATCACTTTTGGGGGGGGGGGGTGAACTATCCCTTTAACACACACTCTGAACACACTCTCTGAACACACTCTCTGAACACACTCTCTGAACACACTCTCTGAACACACACTCTGAACACACACTCTGAACACACACTCTGAACACACTCTCTGAACACACTCTCTGAACACACTCTCTGAACACACTCTCTGAACACACACTCTGAACACACTCTCTGAACACACTCTCTGAACACACTCTCTGAACACACACACTCTGAACACACACACTCTGAACACACACTCTGAACACACACACTCTGAACACACACACTCTGAACACACACACTCTGAACACACACTCTGAACACACACTCTGAACACACTCTCTGAACACACTCTCTGAACACACTCTCTGAACACACTCTGAACACACACTCTGAACACACACTCTGAACACACTCTCTGAACACACTCTCTGAACACACTCTCTGAACACACACTCTGAACACACTCTCTGAACACACTCTCTGAACACACTCTCTGAACACACACTCTGAACACACACTCTGAACACACTCTCTGAACACACTCTCTGAACACACACTCTGAACACACTCTCTGAACACACACTCTCTGAACACACACTCTCTGAACACACACTCTGAACACACACACTCTGAACACACACACTCTGAACACACACACTCTGAACACACACTCTGAACACACACTCTGAACACACACTCTGAACACACACTCTGAACACACTCTCTGAACACACTCTCTGAACACACACTCTGAACACACACTCTGAACACACACTCTGAACACACACTCTGAACACACACTCTGAACACACACTCTGAACACACTCTCTGAACACACTCTCTGAACACACACTCTGAACACACTCTCTGAACACACACTCTGAACACACACTCTGAACACACACTCTGAACACACACTCTGAATACACACTCTGAACACACACTCTGAACACACACTCTGAACACACTCTCTGAACACACTCTCTGAACACACTCTCTGAACACACTCTTTATGAACACACACTCTGAACACACACTCTGAACACACACTCTGAACACACACTCTGAACACACTCTCTGAACACACACTCTGAACACACTCTCTGAACACACTCTCTGAACACACTCTCTGAACACACTCTCTGAACACACTCTCTGAACACACTCTCTGAACACACTCTCTGAACACACTCTCTGAACACACACTCTGAACACACTCTCTGAACACACACTCTGAACACACTCTCTGAACACACTCTCTGAACACACACTCTGAACACACTCTCTGAACACACTCTCTGAACACACTCTCTGAACACACTCTCTGAACACACTCTCTGAACACACTCTCTGAACACACTCTCTGAACACACACTCTGAACACACTCTGAACACACACTCTGAACACACACTCTGAACACACTCTGAACACACACTCTGAACACACACTCTGAACACACACTCTGAACACACACTCTGAACACACTCTCTGAACACACTCTCTGAACACACTCTGAACACACTCTGAACACACACTCTGAACACACACTCTGAACACACACTCTGAACACACTCTCTGAACACACTCTCTGAACACACACTCTGAACACACACTCTGAACACACACTCTGTGGGTTGTTCTGAGCTTCATAATGCTTTACTTTAGCCTATAACAGACAGATCAGATCAAGGTGTCACACGGTGTGTGTTTCATGAACGGAACGGTGTGTGGTGTGTGTGTGTGTGTGTGGTGTGTGTGTTTAATGAACGGTGTGTGGTGTGTGTTTAATGAATGGTGTTTGGTGTGTGTGTGTGTGGTGTGTGTGTTTTTAATGAATGGTGTGTGGTGTGTGTGTTTCATGAACGGTGTGTGGTGTGTGTTTAATGAACGGTGTGTGGTGTGTGTGTTTAATGAACGGTGTGTGGTGTGTGTGTGTTTAATGAACGATGTGTGGTGTGTGTGTGTTTAATGAACGGTGTGTGGTGTGTGTGTGTTTAATGAACGATGTGTGGTGTGTGTGTTTAATAAACGGTGTGTGTGTGTTTAATGAACGGAATGTGGTGTGTGTGTTTCATGAACAGTGTGTGGTGTGTGTTTAATGAACGGTGTGTGGTGTGTGTGTGTTTAATAAACGGTGTGTGGTGTGTGTGTGTTTAATGAACGATGTGTGGTGTGTGTGTGTTTCATGAACGGTGTGTGGTGTGTATGTGTTAAAGGGGGGGTGAAATGCTGTTTCATGCATACTGATCTTTTTACACTGTTAAAGACTTGGAATCCCATACTAAACATAGACAAAGTTTCAAAAGTTAAGGTGGACGTTTGATGGGAGTATTTCTTTGTCAAAAATACTACTTCCGGTTAGTCATAAGTTTCGGCAAGTTTTTTGAGATCATGCGTCCCCTTTGACGTTAGTGGGGGCGGAATTTCCTTGTATGGGCCTTACGGACAATTCTACCGGAAGCGTGTGAGAGAGAGAGAGAGAGAGAGAGGGAGAGAGCGAAAGTAACAGGCTATGCCCATCAAAGCGCTGGCTCGTAGGATGCTGGACAGGTGATGTGCACATAACAATGTCACCAAAAAAGTGCGTTTTTGGTTGCCAGACCAAGACAGTCCTGCACAGATTCCCCAAAAACCCCGCGTTAAGGCAACAGTGGATGTAATTTGCTTTTCCGGATCAGCAACTGAGTTGCGCGAATGTTTATATCTGTTCGCTGCATTTCGGTGCCGACTGTTTCATAAACAAGGCCCAGCTCGACGCCGGATTTTCCGATCGCCTAATGCTGAAGGATGGAGCAGTCCCAACGATAAAGGTCCCAACGTTAGAACCGCAGGCGGTGAGTGAGACTGCTTCAAATGTCTGTGTTTTTGCCTATGCTCATCAAGTAGCCCAAACATGATCACGTAGAGTTAATTGATCAATGGAGCATGCGATGTGTAGTGCGTGTACATTTGTTTAGCTGGCCACTATATGTGTAACTTTATGTTTGTGTATTGTAAAAGCACTCCAAACAACAATACACAAAGAGTGGGGAAATATGTTGAACTAAATAAGCGCGCTTCTTCATTCAAATGCGCTACTATTCCGTGTCTTTCTATGTAAACACTAACTTAACCTGCCGTGCAAAACCAGTCCGCTTACTGTCTACACAAACCACGCGTAAACACACACACACACGTGCACAACTGCACTTCCCACATGTACACCTTCAAAGACAAAAATACGACGATATAATTCAAGTATAAATATGTAAATAACACAAGCCGCTAAGCATATTATATAGTTAGTGTATAACTTGTAGCACATAGAGACGTCCTGCTCTAGTCGTTTTTGCTGCTGCTCCTGTTCAACTGCAGCCTCTGGGTCTGATTCCGGATCATAGATGTATGGCTGTATCTGATTAAAAGCCATATTTTTATTTTGAATAAAGTTTTTTTCCCGCTGTTAGGGATGACACAGCTTTACGACGCACTCGACTCAACACAATAACAGCGGCGAGCACACGTCATTATTTAGCTCCGCTCACACGACACGCCCCCACCCGCTCGGCTTTTTCCGGAAAGACTCGGAACAGCGCATCTTTCTTATATAATTATAAAAAAAATAAAGACTTTTCGGAGATATGCAGGATGCAATGCTACTCTATAGGTACTCAAGATTGACATGACACTGACTGAAACTGAGTGTTTCACCCCCCCTTTAAATGAACGATGTGTGGGATGTGTGTTTATATAAAAACTGTGCCGCTTTATTTTAAGGTGGCGTAGTCCCACATTAACACACGTGCTTCCTATAGCAATAACTAACCCTATGGTAAGAGCAGTTAATATCACGCAGTAATTCAATATATAGTCACACCTCACCCTCAGCACTGGAGTAATTACACTGTAACGACACCTTCAGATAGAGGGGTACTTTACGCTCATTATATGGTGTCAGTGTTAGTGTGATTAAGGTGATTTCAGGATGACTGGGACATACAAGTGTCACAAAAAGTGTCCAATCAGCCTGAACTCACCCTATATATTAAAGTACTGTGATGTGAGCTTGTATTATTAGGGTTATAGCTGATTATAGTGACAGTAACAGGACACTGGGAAATAAAGTGATACCAACAACTGAAGTAACTTCCACAAACAAACCCGCGCTGAGAAACCCTGCAGTGTGTGTGTGTGTGTGTGTGTGTGTGTGGACACACGTGGAGCTCCGGAAACGGCTGTACCTGTTTTGAAGCGCAGATCCTCGTCTTCCGCGTCCCCGAACTCTTTGATCAACGCCACGAACAGGATCCCGAAAGCGTTCTGGATGCCGAACACCGAGCCGTTGCACCACATGGAGGCCAGCATCACCACCCAGCCCCATCCGCCCTCCGGGGGCTCGAACTCGGCAGACGCCTTCTGCGCGCCCGCGGACACCGGGCAGCCGTTCCCCTGCGCATCCGCGCGGCTCGGCTCAGGCTCGGGGCAGCCGTTCCCCTGCGCGTCCGCGCGGCTCGGCTCGGGCTCGGGGTGAGTCTCGGTCATGCTGATGGATCTCCTCTGACAGCCCGGATGCGCGTGTCTGCTGCTCTGGCGTCTGTTACACTGTTACACTGCTCGCTACTGTAACCTATAAATACAGCGGAGCTGCGGGGGCGGGGCTACAGACCCCCCCCCGTGCGAGCGCGCGTCCGATGGAGAGCCTCCTGGAGAAGTCCTGCACGCGCAGTAACAGCTGCCCGCAGTCACTCATGTGTGTGTGTGTGTGTGTGTGTGTACTCCAGCAGCACGCGTGCGCGCTCTGGTGTCGTTAGAGAGTAAAGCCTGGACAGGAGGTTAAATCAGGAGTTAGTTTTAGTTCTCCAAGTTCTTCAGTGTTTGGCTGAGCTGTGTACTGTTATAATCTCTGCTCTAAAGGCACATGAAATGCGTGTTTAATGGAGTATTGCAGTGTACATTACACATGCACTGCTGAGAGTGAGTGTGAGATCCCAGTAATCCCACAGAAGGGCTTCTCTTTAGCCTGATGTGGTCGTCCTCAACTCTAGTCAGAGTCTGATGCTCCATTGGGCTGTGATTATGGGGCGCGTTTCAACCCAACCAGGAAAGACATCAATTGGACAGACCTACAACCAACTACAACGAGCATCGAAGCGACGCATTGTCAAATGTCGACAGACAGAGCTCAACTGCACTGTGTTGCCAAGTCCGCAGTTTTTCTGCAGGTTGAAGTGACTATCATGTGATCTATAGATCCATGAGAGCGAATATTAGCAGGCGACCTTGCTAAAATAACACACATTTTACTCCCCAAACGCCATTTTTCCCTGGAGAACACCCCAAGAAGCTGTTGTTTAGGGCTAGTAGATGGCGGGTTTTGTTGTTAAAACTTGGCAACCCTGTCTGCACGCGCGCTGGAATACACGATCTTTGCTGGTGTTGTAAAAAAGATATCATAATTTAATGATACACAGAGCACTTACCCAACATGATCATCATTTCTGAGGGAAATTGTTAAGGTGAATGCAGATACAAACAAGCTCTCCGTTTAGGATACGAACAAATATAATCCAAGCCCCTTTGATGACGTGCATGATTACGTTACTGCTGATCATCTGTCCGTCATCGGCTAAAGCCCGCCCTGATGATCTCATTGGTCAGTTTCTGCTGATCATCTGTCTGTCATCGTCTAAAGCCCGCCCTGATGATCTCATTGGTCAGTTTCTGCTGATCATCTGTCCGTCATCATCTAAAGCCCGCCCTGATGATCTCATTGGTCAGTTTCTGCTGATCATCTGTCTGTCATCGTCTAAAGCCCGCCCTGATGATCTTATTGGTCCAAACAGTTTCTGTTTCGGAGATAATTACTAGTGATGTGTCGTTCATGAATCTTTAATATGACTCGGGACTAACGAGTTGTCTCAGAGAGTGATTCATTCATTTTGTGTTGACCGCGCATGCGCATTACGCAACATATGGGCTCTGAATCAGCTCTGAATCTCCGAGTCGTTCGTTCTTCCTGTCAGTCCCATAGAGTCTATGCTATCAGTAATGGAAGCAGAACATTGCTGATAAAAATCTCAATAATATGTATTTTGTTTGTGGTTGTAATGTGTCAAAATGTGGAAAAGCTCAGTGGGTATGAATCATTTTGCAAGGCACTGTACATGGCCTCACACACAACTGTGGACACACCCTAAATTTAGTAAGGGTTTAAACAGTTCATTGATTGTTATTAAGGATGTGGCACTGTCTGATCATTTCTGTATTTTCTTTGACATATCAATCTCTCCTGCCATTGAAGCTAGATCTGTCTCTGTCAAAAAGAGATGCTTAAATGAGAACACTCATGTGCTGTTTATGAAGGCTTTATCTCCCATGATTTTCTCCTTTACTCTTTTAACTCAAAAGTTAAGAGTGTAATTGATGATATTGCTTCAGTGAAAGTCAGGAAAAAAGAATGGCAAGCCTAAAGCACCTTCAAAAACAGCAGTTTCTGTGGCACAAGACAAAACTTGTAGTCCATTATAACATCTATAAAGAGAGCCTTCATGATTTCAGTGTGGATCTAGGCACAGCTAGACGAGACCTTCTCAAATATTATAAACAGAAACATAAACAACATGCAAACTCTTGTAATGCTCAGCCAAATTGGTTAGGTTACAATACTTAAAATGGGGTCAGACTGTACTGCGTGAGATGTTTAGGTGTTAAAAGAATGAGACATAAAACAGATGAGATTAATTAGAAATGGTGTGTTTACAATGTTCACCCGAGACTTTAAAACAACACAATAAAATCATGAGAACTCAGGTTGTTAAAAGCATACACACCAGTGTACCATATCCTAAAACAGTCCAAGCATCCTAATGTGCTGATAAGTCCCAATGTTAGTGTCCTCCAGTGTATATCACAATCCAAGAAAAAGAGATAATCCAAAAGTTTGCAGATGTGTCTGAAAAGGTTGGAAAATCCACAATCTATAAGGTGCTATTTAGTGACTGTTAGTGATTGTCCATTTGTTTGTCATGCTGCTCTTTTTATACAGATGCATTTCCTACTTCCTGTCATGTGACTTATCACATGACAGGCCAACCATTAATTACTTAAAAGACATATACACACTTAAGATGGTAAAAGGAATAAAAAGGACAAAGAAAACATGTAAACCAATTAAAACTCTATAATACATCACATTGTATTAACTAGAGTGGTAAAACATGTCTTATGTCTCTTTATGATACTGTAGAGAGTAACAAAAACTGTTTGGAAGCAGATCTCCTAGAAGTGGTGAACTCCTCACTTCTCTACGGGACTTTTCCAACGGCCCTTAAAACTGCAATAGTTAAGCGTCTTCTGAAAAAGAGAAATCTGGATAACTCCATACTGAGCAACTACAGACCAATCTCAAATCTCCCCTTCATAGGCAAGAATATTGAAAAAAAGTTTTCAATCAGTTGAACAAATTCTTAAACTCAAACGGATTCTTTGACAATTTTCAATCTGGTTTCCGACCGCATCACAGCACAGAGACAGCGCTCATAAAGATTATAAATGATATTCGCTTGAATACTGATACAGGCAAAACATCAATTCTGGTTCTACTCGACCTCAGTGCTGCATTCGACACTGTTGACCACGCCATACTTCTAGACAGGCTGGAAAACTGGGTTGGGCTTTCTGGGATGGTCCTCAGATGGTTCAGGTCATACTTAGAAGGGAGAGGTTATTATGTGAGTATAGGAGACCATAAGTCTGAGTGGACATCCATGACATGCGGAGTCCCACAAGGGTCCATTCTTGCACCACTCCTGTTTAACCTGTATATGCTGCCACTGAGCCAAATAATGAAAAAGAACAATATTGCTTACCACAGCTATGCTGATGACACCCAGCTCTACTTAGCACTGTCACCTAATGACTACAGCCCCATTGACTCGCTGTGCAAATGCATTGATGAAGTTAACAACTGGATGTGCCAAAACTATCTTCAGTTAAACAAAGACAAAACTGAAATCACTACATTTGGAAACAAAGATGAAATTCTCAAGGTGAACGCATATCTTGAGGTGAAAGGTCTGATAACAAAAAATCAAGTCAGGAATCTTGGAGTGATTTTGGAGTCAGACCTGAGTTTCAGTAGTCATGTCAAAGCAATAACTAAATCAGCATACTATCATCTGAAAAATATTGCAAGAGTTAGATGCTTTGTTTCCAGGCAAGATTTAGAGAAACTCGTTCATGCTTTTATCACCAGTAGGGTGGACTATTGTAATGGCCTTCTCACCGGCCTTCCCAAAAAGACCATTAGACAGCTGCAGCTCATACAGAACGCTGCTGCCAGGATTCTGAGCAGAACCAGAAAATATGACCATATCACACCAGTCCTCAGGTCTTTACACTGGCTTCCAGTTACATTTAGGATCGACTTTAAAGTACTATTACTTGTTTATAAATCACTCAATGAGCTAGGACCTCAATACATCGCAGATATGCTGATTAAATACAAACCCAACAGATCACTCAAATCAGCAGGATCAAGTCAGTTAGAAATACCAAGAGTTCACTCAAAGCAAGGAGAGTCTGCTTTTAGCTATTATGCCAGCCGTAGTTGGAACCGGCTTCCTGAACAGATCAGATGTGCTCCAACAGTAGCCACATTCAAATCCAGACTCAAAACACATCTGTTCAGCTGAGCATTTACTTAATGAGCACTGTTACTGTCTGATTGCATTTAATCTTAATGTATCATCTCTTTATTCTACTAATTATTTGTATTACTGTGCCATTGTATGTCCGCATCTTTACATTTGTAATTATTTTGTACCTGTATCATGGTTTTATTTCTTTAAAATCTTCTTATAACTGTTTTAATTATCCTTTTTTTTTTTTTTTTTTTTTTATTAAAGCTGTCTGGGTGGTGAGAGCGTTCTTGTCCAGGATATTCTAAAGAAACCAGGAGTTGGCCCTGGAGTTAGTCCAGGAAGATTTGTCTGCAAGGGTATCGTTCAAATGTAGTATATATATATATATATATATATATATATATATATATATATATATATATATATATATATATATATATATATATATATATATATATATATATATATATATATATTATTTTTATTTTTTTCTTATTATTTTTTCTTATTAATATTTTAATTTGATTTCTGTGTAAAGTACTTTGAATTTACATTTTGAATAAAATGCGCTGTATAAATAAACTTGCTGGCCTTTTCCATTTTGTCTAACTTATGTTTTTTGACTCACTATTTTGTTTTTAGACATATCATTTTTTTATTTGTTACATTTATATAACGCTTTTCTAGGCACTCAAATTTCTTTTACATATAGAAGCGGGGGGAATATCCTCAACCACCACCAATGTGCAGCCGTCGCATAATTTGACAACTGGGCAAATTTGGTTACATCCCTACTCTTTCTCCGAAGGACATCCTGGGATTTTTAATGACCACAGAGTCAGTATAAGGTTTATATCTCGGTTTAACGTCTCATCCAAAGGACGGTGCTATTTGACAGTACAGTGTCCCCATCCCTATACTGGGGTGTTAGGACCCACACAGACCCCAGAGTGAGCGCCCCCTGCTGGCCTAAATAACACCTCTGCCAGCAACAACCTAATTTTTCCCAGTTGGTCTCCCATCCAGGTATTAACCAGGCTCTGCCCTACTTAGCTTCAGTGGGAAACCAGTCTTGGGCTACAGTATGATATGGCTGCTGGTTATCCTGGATTAAACTTGCCATTGCGTTTATAATTTGTTATTTTGGTTTTGGTTTTGTGATTTTTTTGCACTTCTCGACCACCGTATTAATTAATTAAACCACAACACTAAACCTTTCTTTTAACACAGAAGCTCACCAGAGTTCATAGAAATAAAGTCTCTCAATCAACCTCAAATGGAATTCCTTTTAAAAACCATGAACATACTCCAACAATTTTATATGAAAAGTTCAAACATTGTTATAACATTTACATGCAGCGCTCGGTCACCATACAAGCTAAGAACAGTCTTCTTCTCTTAATCCCTATGTCTGCCAGCCCATTCATACAGCGGTCCCTACGGGGAAACTACGGTACTGATTATAACTTTAACACAGTGTAGAACTCTAGGGGTTATACAGTTCTACAGAGATTCTGAATATACAAAACACTTTCAGAACAATTAGATGTAGCCGAACAGATGTGATTTGTCTATGTTCATGTGGACGTTAGAAAGAGGATTTTCAAGTGTGTGTGTTGTGTGTTGTTTAATCTGACACAGGGACACTGAAGAATCATAATTAACCCTAAATCCAGCACAGAGGGGTTCAGTGAATGTGGTGTTGAATGTGTGTAAGTGTGTGAGTGTGTGTGTGTCAGAGACGCTGTAGAAGGACAGAGTGCCGGCCGACACGTCCACATATACTCCTGCTCTCTGAGAGGATGAACTGATGTCAGGAATATCACTCCTGATATTATTGTGCCAGACAGAGAATCCTTTATCAGAGCAGATCAGACTCCAGGATTTGTCATTGAATCCAAACCAACAGTCACTCTGTCCTTTCCTGCTGATTCCTTTATTTGTCACTGACATTTCAGCACCTCCGCTCCATTCAGCCTCCCAGTAACAGCGGCCAGTCAGACACTCTCCACACAGAACCTGAAGATATTCATCAAATCTCTCTGGATGATCAGGATACGGCTGGAGCTCTTCCACACACTTCACCTTCCTGTTCCCCTCAGACAGAACGAGACGAGTGTGTGCTGTGTTTGGATCCAGTGTGAGATCACAGGCCCCTGAACACAAGAAGAGAAAAACATCTAGGCACTAGACGAGTGTGTGTGTGTGTGTGTGTGCTTGTTTTTGTGAAATATCAGGATACGAATGTGTATAATGCCATGGGTATGACACAGGTATTACAAGGAGAGCATGAAAAATGAGGACATTACCCGTGTCCCCACTCTTCAAAAGGCTTATAAATCACACAGGATGAGTTTTTAAAAAAAAAAATGCAGAATGTTTCCTCTGATGGGTAGGTTTAGGTTTAGGTGTAGTGTGTGTATGTGTGTGTGTGTGTGTGTGTGTGTGTGTGTGTGTGTGTGTGTGTGTGTGTGTGTGTGTGTGTGTGTGTGTGTGTGTGTGTAGACATACACTTTCGTGGTCCTGCTGTGATCCTGATCTCCCCTCCATGATCAACACTATAAACACACAAACACCCATTAATGTAGATATGCATCATGCACACACATTCACTATATCAGTACAGTTTAACACACTTGAGTCTCTGCAGTGAGCAGTTTGGATCCTCCATTTTGTCAGAGAGCAGCTTGACTCCTGAATCTCCTGGGTGATTGTAGCTCAGATCCAGCTCTCTCAGGTGTGAGGGGTTTGAACTCAGAGCTGAAGACACAAAACCACAGCCTTCCTCTGTCACCATACAGCCAGACAACCTACAGATGGATCAAAACAGCCTCGTCATCTACAAAAACACACATCAACACTCAAACACCTGAGTAAATATCATTCATAGTGTGAATTTATACAAGAGATTTCTTAATATGTCTCACTCTAACAAAAAACATGTTCATACTTCTCTAATTATCACATTGAAACACACAGGGTTTTAAAACATCAGCAATAATGGTAATCAATCAAATATATCAGCAGTAATTCAATAAATACACTTCAGAAATTCGTCAGTTCCAGTTGAGAGTACGCTGTGCGCGATATGACTACCGCTTCTCACCACTATTTACTGTTCATTGTTTTGTTTTGTTCTGTTCAGTTTTGTTTTGTTTCTTGTTTTGTTAATCATCTGGGCCCGTATTTATTAAGCTTCTCAAAGTGCTATTTTAGTCTTAAGTGCTGAAAATTCATGAAATTTACTCCTACTTTCAAACTTAAGTATAAAAGCAAGTTATCAAATTTCTTAAAGCTAAGAATCCCTCTTCCTCTCCCAGTTATTTAAGACAGCTCCAAAGGTCTCTCAGTGGTCAGGAGTTGCCAGTAGGGGCTTGTGATGGCGCTGAGGAGACAGAGACGTGTGCAAATCTTTCAATAGATGGAGAATGTGTTCGAAATGTTTGACGACAAACACTTAATCAAACAGTATCGTTTGGACAGAGCAGACATCATCTTTTTCAGCGCTGGTTAATGTTGGGTTTTATTAAAAAAACACAAAAAAAAAAACACTGAGTAATTCAGCAACTAGTAGCGATCTCTTCTTCCTCCTGCCATGTCGGTTTTCTTTTGGAATCCATGGTGGTTGATTATATATTTTTAAAAAATCTAGGCTATATATAGGCAGGTCATTTAACAGCACACCAGTTTAAAACATTTAATTAAATGGATGAAAACATGTTTATCTTTTTATTTAAAATGTGTATATTATAATGTATTCTCTTGAAAACTCTTTATTGTCAAATGTGTATTGGATGTAAACTCCTCTTAGGAACTTCACCATTCAATGTGAATTTATCTGAGGATATTCTTAAATAAGGACATCTATTCAGTGATTGGTTCATGCCTATGACATCATACAAAATTCCATTTGTGGCACAGCAAAGTGTCGTAAATCCACTCTAAGACTAGCACTTAAGATTTAGTCCTACACTTTACTTAAAGTATGATTGGGACGCTTGATAACTAACTTTTAAGCGCAGCTTTGAGCCAAGAATTTTTTTACTCTTAAGTCAATTCTTAGCAGTGTTCTTGTGAGTAATTCTAAGATGTTTGATAAATACGGGCCCTGGGCCCGTATTTATCAAGCTTCTCAAAGTGCTATTTTATTCTTAAGTGCTGAGAATTCATGAAATTTACTCCTACTTTCAAACTTAAGTATAAAAGCAAGTTATCAAATTTCTTAAAGCTAAGAATCCCTCTTCCTCTCCCAGTTATTTAAGAGCTCGAGAGGTCTCTCAGGGGTCAGGAGTGGCCAGTAGGGGCTGTGATGGCGCTGAGGAGACAGAGACGTGTGCAAATCTTTCAATAGATGGAGAATGTGTTTGAAATGTTTGACGACAAACAGTTAATCAAACAGTATCGTTTGGACAGAGCAGACATCATCTTTTTCAGCGCTGGTTAATGTTGGGCTTTATAAAAATAAAAAATAAAAATAAATAAAAAGACTGTTCGAGTAATTCAGCAAGCAATAGCGATCGCTTCTTCCTCCTGCCATGTCGGTTTTCTTTTGGAATCTATGGTGGTTGATTATATATTTAAAAAAATCTACGCTATATATAGGCAGGTCATTTAACAGCACACCAGTTTAAAAATTTAATTAAATGGATGAAAACATGTTTATCTTTCATTTAAAATGTGTATATTATAATGTATTCTCTTGAAAACTCTTTATTGTCAAATGTGTATTGGATGTAAACTGTTAGGAACTTCACCATTCAATGTGAATTTATCTGAGGATATTCTTAAATAAGGACATCTATTCAGTGATTGGCAGAGGTGGGACAAAGTCATTGTTATGCAAGTCACAAGTAAGTCTCAAGTCTTTGCCCTCGAGTCCCGAGTCAAGTCGAGTCAAAGATGAGGCAAGTCTCGAGTCGAGTCAGAAGTCAAAGCCAACAAGTCTCAAGTCGAGTCCAAGTCCTACCATTTTAGTTTCGAGTCATTTCAAGTCATCTTACCACAGAAATAAAAATTATACAAATCATGTATGTCTGTAAGATTTGTATTTATTTAAACCTCTTTTTATACAATGACATTAAGCAAATACAGTAAAAAAAACAGAAAATGTAAATTTTCACAGAAAATGCTTGTATTTCAACAGCATATTGCACTAGAACAATGCACAGCAGCTTCAGTCCTGTATTGTGTTGACCTCATATTGCAAAACAGTTCAACTTTCAAATAGATATGGGTCCTTTTAGCATAAACTTAGGGCCATTATGGGAATATTGTTTAGCTTATTTTTGGTTTTATTTGGTTTACTTTAATAATTTAATTTATTCAATTATTTTGTTTTGCTATACTTTTTATGCCAGCTTGCCATGGCCCCCCTAGCGCCCCCTCGTGGCACCCAGGGGTCCCTGTCCCCATTTTGAAAACCACTGCTATAAAGCATATGACTTCAGTTTCTGGAGGGAAAGGGCTTTCTTATGACTTTTGAAGCAGTGAAAATATTCTTAATATTGCATACACTGAAACTGAAATATTATCGTATACCGTAGTGTATAATAGACAATGAATATTAACACAACAACACTGATATGAGTAAAGAGTAGTTTCAAATACAAAATGTGAGGCTATAAGGGATTTTCTGACATCTGTTTCATATTCTTCTCAGGTATGAAGAATACAGAGGGGTGGGGGGCCCAAAACAAGCCCAATATTATTATATTATTTATTATCATCAGTATTATTTATGATCAATAATTTATCAATAAATGAGCCTGCAACATATTAAACTGAAATCTCGTGGAGTTTAAAAAGCAAATAGAGATGGGATTTTACAAAATTCTTCAAGTTGCAATAAAGGCTGTAAACAGAAGAGGTTTGGAGATTGAAAAAGAGAAAAAGGGATGTGAGGGAATATTGTAACTCCAGTCGGAGTTATTGCACACATATAAGGAGCAGTGGTGAACATGCACACTATAGACCATAAAAAGGATAAGCCCTGCATCTTAATGTGCAATCTGCTCTAAATAGTATTGAAAATTACTAATGTCACATAGCTACTATTTAGGATTATTATGCACTTTTTTTACAGTCTATGATTGGGAGTTAGTGCCCAGGAAAACACTGAGAGCGCTGCAATATAGAGACATGTTCATAATAATATACATTCGAACCATACCTACTGTTATTATTAGTAGCCTATACTTTTTTTTATTATTTATTGTTATTTTTATAATAGCCAAATAATAATAGTCATAATAAATAGCCTACATTATAAAAAATATTTTTAAGATTAAATTGGGTGGCTCACCTCCCTGTTTCCTCTCCATCTCTGTACATCTCTGCTGGTTGCATTGTTTGTAAAAAAAAATAAAAAATAAAAAATGTATTCGTCTATTTACGTCTACGAACTATCATTACATTTATAACATCACATCACATGCCTGCACGTTGAATGCGATTTTTCTTCAATGAAGGGAAGAAGGCGGGATGTATGAGGACGAATGACTACAGCACTTGTATCGTTGCACTATGGCTATTAGCTGTGAGAAGACAGTGTCAGGCAATGTATTTGGACAAAACAGCGACCATAAATGTAAAGAAACGAAGTTGCTTGTCATATTTTCCTAACAAGCAACCACATTTTTTTCAAATAAGCCCAAAAAACCGCGACCCGCAATTCGAGATTTTTTACCGCGACTTGCCAAAAAGAGAAGCCCAAAGCTATGGATACTGTCGAATCAAACCAACTTGGGACTACGGTGATTGGATGTCGTGACTCGTGCTGGCAGCGCGCGTGCTCTCTGCATGCATACAGGTGCAGCTTTTTTTCTCTGAGAGCAGCGCGGCCGTGTGAAAGAAAAATGGCCAAAAAGTAGCAAGTCTTCTCGAGTCATAAGGCTCAAGTCCAAGTGAAGTCACGAGTCATTGATGTTAAAGTCCAAGTCGAGTTGCAAGTCTTTGTACATTTTGTCGAGTCGAGTCCAAAGTCATCAAATTCATGACTCGAGTCTGACTCGAGTCCAAGTCACATGACTCGAGTCCACACCTCTGGTGATTGGTTCATGCCTATGACATCATACAAAATTCCATTTGTGGCAAAGCAAAGTGTCGTAAATCCACAAGACTAGCACTTAAGATTTAGTCCTACACTTTACTTAAAGTATGATTGGGACGCTTGATAACTAACTCTTAAGCGCAGCTTTGAGCCAAGAATTTTTTTACTCTTAAGTCAATTCTTAGCAGTGTTCTTGTGAGTAATTCTAAGATGTTTGATAAATACGGGCCCTGTTAAACACCGATAAACATCTGTAAATTGTTTATCATCAATGGGACTAATTCGCATGAATGTGGTTTCTGAGGACTTAAAGTTGGATATACTTGCTTTGGACTTCAAGTCTGGATCTGGTGAAACAGTGTAAGATGCTTTGAGTGAAGCATCTTGAGCTGCTGTGTGATTTTTTTCAGTTCTGGGTCATAAATAACTCAACTTTGAAATCCCTTTGACATTCTTTGGACTGTTTTTACAAACTGCTGAAGAGTTTGTGAAATCCCTGTGAGCCCTCTGCCCATTGCCCAGGCTTTACTACTCTACACTCACTTTGGGTAAGTAAGCTTCCTCTATTTATCTGAGTAGTGTCTCTCCATGTTTTTTCCTATTCTAGGTTTGGCTAACGTGGAGTGCTGTGGCTTCAATTTACTCTTTCCCTTTGACGTAACCGGTAAGCAAGTTTCCACTTATTTGGTGAGTTGCTCTGTTTGGTTGTGGATCACATCTAGCATCAGCTGGGTTTGGCAAACGTGGTATTGTTTAGGGTGGTTATATTGCTTTCTGTGAGTGCTGTCTTAAACTCTGCGAGGAGATGTATTTTGCCTTTTATAACTCGATGGCACTGAGATCGCTGGCCTTAGTCATTTTTGGATTTGTTTTGGTTCTCAATGACAGTATGGATTTTCATTATTCTTCACTACAGCTGCATAGCCTAAATAATAACTCTTTCCTGGAAACCACTACATTCGTTTGGTGCACTACCCTCTGTATTGCTCATCATGCTCACTATATCCATCAGTCTGCAAAGCATCGATGGGTCTATGATTGCAATTCCTCTTTGTCAGAGATGCTACCTACTCATCAACACTCCCCATCGACACAACTGCACTCTTCTGAACACTCGTTCCCTCTCTGGCAAAGGTGCACTGCTGAATGACAACTGAGAGAAAGCTGGATTTACTATTCTTGACTGAAACCTGGCAAACACCTTATGATTTCATTGAACTTTTACCTTTTTCCTTTTACCATTTGACCTTTTAAGCCCCCCTGGATATAGCTACCTGACAAAACCTAGACTTAGTGGCAGAGGTGGTGGTCTGGCTTTAATCTTCAAAAACAATTACAAATGAACTAAAATTGATGTTTCCAGTTTTGAATGTCTATCACTTAAACTTGCTGGTCCTGCTCCACCACTATGCAGATTTATAGAACCCCTAGATATAATACAAATTTATCTCTGAATTGACTCAACTTCTCACTCTTGCCTGTGCCCAACATGATGAAATCATGATGCTAGGTAGGGAAGGCTGACGAAAAACTGATGTTTGACACTGTGTCAAGATCCCGAAGCACAGTTGTTTCGAAACACTGCTCCGAACTGTGATTCGAAACACCCATGTCACGTGACTATGGCTAAATGAAGCTGCAAAGTGTTACTGCTTTGATTGTAAGGGGCTCGAACAAACCACACAGTTACATATCTGTTTGAACTGAGTCTGGTTTCTCCCAAGGTTTATTTTTCTCCATCATGCGAGTTTCCGAGTTTCGGTTCCTTTGGTCGCCTTTGGCTTGGCTTGCTCAGTTGGGGACACTAAAAATATGATCAAAGTTATTCAACTAGTTATACAGATAAAATTTATGAATTAAGTTTTAATAAATTCTATAAACTATAAAACGGATCTGCCAACATTGTCGCTCTATGATAAATTAAAATAAGTTGATAACACTGTTTTCTCCAGAACGACTGTACAGCCAAATCTAATTTTGTTGCAATATTGCCCTGTTTGACACTGTGAAGCTGCTTTAACACAATCGTGATTGTAAAAGCGCTATATAAATAAAGTTGATTGATTGATTGATTGATTGAACATAATTCCCCAGTTTAAAAGTGAAGTTAATACATCTTCACTCGTAGGTTTTGTGAAAGGAGATACATTTTGTGATAGCAGTGATTTTGTAATATATGTGAGATTTATAGTGTGCTTTGGTTAGTTATATTAAGGCTAGATTTAAATTAGATATATATATATATATTCATAGGTGAGATGAGAGATGGTGTACATCTGTTGTGTGGGAGCATTTTCATTTGGAAACACCAAATAAAGTGAGATGTATTATTTGTGATAGGCAGCTAGCCTACTGCAACAATACATCATCCATGATGCGCCATTTGAGGAGAATTCATCCTGCCATTTTGGAGGGTAAAGAGGATAGTCAAATTCCCCCTGTACATCGACCTGCTACTGACACTGCTGGGCGTCTAAGCAAGGTATGCAATGTTTGAAATATAATTCAGATAAAATCACAAAGTGTTGTTGGGACACTGTTTAGAAAGTTGGTGAGTAGTTTCAGTCTTCATCTAACTTTATGGAGATATGTCATCTGAATAATTATGTCACTTATATTTCACATATGCTGCCAGTTTATGCTTTATAATTGATGTTTTACTTTTCATTCAGAGCCACAAATGTCAACATTTTCATCATCATCCTTGTTACCAACAACAACACCAGCAGAAACCCAGGACAGTTTATGGGAACTGTTTGATAGCCATATCTGTGAAACCCAGACGATACACAGTGCCACAGCTGATGCAACAGCAGATGTGAAAAAGTACCTCATGGATGCAATTAATATTTTTGAACAAAATTTTTATGTAACAACTGAGACACACTATGGCTGTATTTATTTAATTAATCTTCATTTTTCATGAAGAACATTTTCATTATCATCAAAAAAAATAAAAATAAAGTTATTCACAACGAAGAGGCTACAGGTTACAAAACAAAGTAGTTGTCAGACAGATGTTAAAAACTATTTTATTTTTAACAAAGATCAATGTCAAGGTTATTTCAGATCAATACATGCAAGTGACCACTAGATAGCGTTATGGAAGCGGGTGTGGGTGTTGTTTCGAAGCTTTGGCACATTTGCTTCAACTGTTTCAGTGCTTCACGAAGCCTCCGTCTGCCCATCACTAATGCATACATGTTGATTCGGATTGTACTTCTGCAAAAGACTATATCTGTGTTGGATTACTTTGAAGTATCTCAGCATATTGATTTTCCCAGCGTTATACTTTTGGCATTGACAAAGTGCATGTGCAGGGTCATGATTTGGGCATTTTTGATCATAAACTAATTGTCTTCGACTTCTCAATCCCTTTTGTAAATCTAACCACCAAAACTACGATATCTTACCATAACCTGAAATCTATAACCATTGACAATTTCTCTGCTACCATTGCTCTCTCTGTTCTTTCTTCATTCAACCTCCTGAATCCTGATGAGATAGTTTCTACCTTTAATGAATCTATTTGTAATGTTTTGGATGTTCTTTCTCCATTAAAAACTAGAACTGTCCCGTCTTCTCACTCATCTCCTTGGTTCACTCCAGCACTAAGAGTTTTGAAAACAAAATGTAGGCGTCTCGAAAGACTTTACAAAAAAATCATCCCTTCTTGTGCATTCCATGGCTTTTACAGATTCAGTAGTAGTATATATAGAAGCACTTAACAATGCACGTTCTGAATATCTCTCACCTGTCATCAACAAAGCCAAAATGCAAACCTAAAGCTCTTTTTTCTGAAATAAACAAACTGGTATTTATCAAACATTTTCTCCAACTTCCTCTTCCTATTTAACTTCATGTCTGATCAGTCATCCTCTAAACACTTTTTTACTCACAAATACATCAGTGGTTGAACAAATGATTATCAAATCAAATTCTATGTTAATATAATTTGGATCGATCCGGTACCGTTACTATCACTCAAAGTGTACCTCAAGTGTCTGTACTTGGTCCTATTTTATTTCTCATTTATGTTGAAGGTGCTGTGGGCGCAGATACAAACTAATCTTCCAGATGATTCGTTTGATTATTATTCCACACAAAAAAACCCAGATCAACACTCCAGACCAACAGTTTGTGGCCATTAACGACGTGGGCTCCAGTCAGTCTAGGAAAACTAAAAAAACAATCACTTTATGGCTTCTCAAGATTGGGGCACATCAAGATTAACAGCCGAGGTTGTTTGATCTCCCCAGTACAGCCTAAACAGATCTTCTTCTCATCGACCTTTGAATGAACTCTCATTGACAGAGGTATAATCCACACAACAAATCCACAGAAACTGCTTTCACACACAAACTGCACCAAATCATTTATTGTCTGATTTACAATCAAAAAATCTTTCTACTGCATAATTCTATATCACATATTGAACCAATATATATGTGACCACTATGCTTGGACTACCTCGCAATTTCTGTAATTATGTAACTATTGAATAAGTGAACAGAATGTGGTACCTTTTTGTTCCTTTGTATTTCAAAAGATGGTTTGATTAAATTTTGTTTAGAATATATCATGTTCTTATAATGAGAAATCGTGTCTAGATTTACTCTGCTTAGAGCAGGGAAGCTAGTAGGCAAGAGATAAGATCATTTATTTTGGTTTAAACAGTCACCCCTTAACCAAGACAACCCCTGATTGGTCAGAATCCATTTAATAGGATGGGCAACAAATGTGAGTTTTAATCTCAGAAGATGAACAGTTCAGTCAGTTTAAAAGAAATCAGTTTAAGCCAGTTCAAGCGGTTCAAGAAGTTCGGTTGAAGGGGAGTCCAGAAAGCAGCAGGAGAACTCCAATGAGAGATGATCAGACGATCGTGGCAGACCCAGATTTGAGAAAATGGGTTAAATTTATTCAAGCCATCTAGAACTCTCCTCTCAATTTTCTTTCTTCTACTTAAGCTTCTTTTATTTCCAAAGGTCTCGTGTTCGGAGTTAAGTTTCGTCCCCAAGTTTCCCTCGACAAATCTACAGCGAGCATAGTTTAAAGGGTTACTTCAGCGATTAGCATATGGCTTTGTATCAGTAGAAACCCTGGAGTATATTCAAATGATTGTGCTTTCCCCCCTCATATCACCCTGAGACAAGAGATTTATGCCTTTTATTTCTGGAAAAATTCCTCTTATGATGCAAATTGACGATATTTGCATCATAGGAGGAATGTTTGCTCAAAGGCTAAAGACTACAGCCAGCAGAGGGAGCCGTTTCCGCATGTTTTGAACTCGCGCATGGGGGATGGAGATCACACTCAGAGCTCAGCTCAGCTACAGGCACTCATTTAAACGGAGCTATGGTTAGCAATGTAAGTCTTTTAACTTTTCAAATTAATTTCTATGAAAGTTAAGCTTGCAAAGGCATGAACTGAAACGCGCCAGACTGAACTTGCATTGTGAATGTATGCGGCGAGTGTAGTCTCGATCACCTCAGCGCTCATCACGAGAGCTCAGCTCATTTATCTAAATCCTGCAGTTAGTGCTCAGTGCTGTGATACTCGCGCGGCGACTCACTCATTATATTGAACAGACACGTTCAGTTTTTAATTGTAGTGTCTTCTCTAACTCAGTCACAGTACGTTAATCAAGTTGGTGGCTTTGGGAATGGCCTCACAGGGCAGCGAAGCATTCTGGGAATTGTAGTCTTTCATCCCCATGAGACAAAAATACATTTTCTGTCTTTTCTCAGTCTAGAAGACCAAATTCAAAAATAATTTCACATTTCTACTACATTGATGACCCAGTTTAAATACAGATTCATCTTCCCAGTGCTGAAGTACCTCTTTAACTTCAAACATCATGCAAGACTTTCCATTCAGCTGCCAACACACCATGTAATTGGCTTCCCAAGACATCCATCAAAGATAGGCAAGACCGTCACAAAACTGGAAAACTCCTCTCCAGCCAGGACCAAAAGGGATTCCCCAAAATGACACAAGAGACACAAACGCAAGTAACGTCCAGATTCTAAACTTAACTGGTGCATTGATATTAAATTGAATAACCCCGCCTAAGAAATGATAGGAGGGTTAAGCTAATGATCGTTGGTTCATTCAGGTTATTTGTTAAAAGAATATATCGCAAGTAACTGAGGGTGAGCACCCCTGCTGGCCATACTGGGGCATTAGGACCCACACAGAGACCACAGGGTGAGCGCCCCCTGCTGGCCTAACTAGCACCATCACTATACTGGGGCGTTAGGACCCACACAGACGAGTTAAACTCGCAGCGTGCTTCCGAGCTCGAAGAAATCAGAAGAATGAAAAAGATGAGTTTTTGTTTTGAGGTGATTGATTGCCGTTTACAGGTTTGCGTTCCTTCCTCGAGGACGATTACATGTGAATCGCTTTGAGCACATGGGTGTGTTCACATTACAGATACAGCTGTGCTGGAGGAACTGAGACTATAGAGCAGGGGTGCCCAAACTTTTAGTAACTAAAGAGATCTCATTTGAGTTTTTTCTTTCCTACATGATTACCAAAAAAATAACACCTTTTAAGACGGATTCCCAATGGACAGACCTGCCCCTTCATTATTTCACACTCAATATATTTTCACTAAAAAATATCCTCATTTCTAAAAGTAACACCGAAACAAAGTGTATAAAATATCACAGTATCCAAAAATGTTGAATGTAGGAAAAACCCTGAGACTGTTTGCAAACTAGACACACTGGACAAGCGCATGTACCTGTTTTGAACTTCTCTGAATAAAAAATCATCTTGCCAAGCTTTTTTAAAATGTATCTTTTCTGTGCACTGCCTTGATTTCTCCATTATTGCATTTCATTTGTTTATTGTCGTTATCAACTGTCAATATCGTTTATTGACGCGTCGCAAAGCATGCAGTGCTGCACCTTGAATTGCGCATATACAATATATATTTTTAATTAATTTACATTTAATGTAAACATTTAATTTCAGTTAGATGTTGTAGAATTTCATTCTGTTGTAATTTAACAATAAAACAAACAAAATTATGTAAAATTAGAAATGACAATCTGTATCTCTCTCTCTCTCTCTCTCTCTCTCTCACTCACTCACTCACTCACTCACTCACTCCCACACACACACACACACACACACACACACACACACACACACACACACACACACACACACACACACACACACGATGATAAAATATTTACATTTAATCATTTAGTAGATGCTTTTATCCAAAGCGAATTACAAAAAAAGGGGAGAGCAATAGAAGCAATGAAACAAACAAGGTCAACAACCTGTAAGAAGCTGTAAGAAGTCTCAGTTAATTAAGCACACTACAAATTATTATTTTTTTTTTTTTAACAAACAAATAAAAATTAATGGATAGTTAAGTGCTAATCTTTATTGGTTAGGTGCAATTGGAAAAGATGTGTCTTAAGATGTTTTTTAAAAATGGCTACAGACTCGGCAGCACGAATTGAGATCGGCAGGTCATTCCACCAGGTGGGAACGGTCCAGGAAAATGTCCGTGAGAGCGATTTCATGCCTCTTTGGGATGGAACCACGAGGCATTGCTCACTCACAGAACGCAAGCTTCTGGAGGGTGTGTAAGTCTGAGCAAGTGAGTTTAGGTATATTGGTGCAGAGCCAGTGGTTGTTTTGTAGGCGAGAACCAGTGCCTTGAATTTGATGCGAGCAGCCATTGGCAACCAGTGCAGTTTGATGAAGAGAGGCGTAACATGAGCTCTCTTTTGCTCATTAAAGACCACTCTCGCCGCTGCATTCTGGATCAGCTGCAAGGGTTTGATAGTGCATGCTGGAAGCCCAGCCAGAAGAGCATTACACTAATCCAGTCTGGGGAGAACAAGAGCTTGGACCAGGAGTTGTGCAGCCTGTTCTGATAGGAAGGGTCTAATCTTTCTAATGTTGTATAAAGCAAATCTGCAGGACCGGGCTGTTGCAGTAATGTGGTCAGTGAAGTTTAACTGGTCATCAATCACAACCCCAAGGTTCCTGGCTGTCCTTGATGGAGTTATGGTTGATGAACCAAGCTGAATGGAGAAATTTTGATGAAGTGCTAGGTTGGTTGAGACAACAAGTAATTCTGTATTTGCAAGATTGAGTTGAAGGTGATGCTCCTTCATCCAGCCAGAAATGTCTGTCAGACAGGCAGCGATACGAACACCAACCGTAGGAGTCAGTATGAGGTTAAGAGTGATGAGAAAGTGGTCTGAGGTGTGTAATGGAGTAACTAAAGTGTTGTCCGTGGAGCAGTTGCGTGTGTAGACCAGGTCTAATTGGTTACCTGATTTGTGAGTAGCCGTAGTAGATACTAACTTAAAGTCAAATGAAGTCAGCAGAGTGGTGAAGTCTGCGGCTAGGTGTTTATCAAGATGGATGTTGAAGTCACCAAGCAGAATCAGAGGAGTGCAATCCTCAGGGAAGCTAGAAATTAACACATCCAACTGCTCCACAAAGTTACCGAGGTGACCTGGAGGACGATAGACAACTACCACATGGATTTTAACAGGGTGAGTAATAGTGATTGAGTGCGATTCAAATGAACTGGCCGAGAGAGATGGTAAGGGAACAAATTTCCAATAATTTTAGATAAGCAAACCAGTCCCCCACCCCTCCCAATAGGCCGAGGGGTGTGTGAAAAGGTCAAATTAGATGAGCGGGCTGCCGGCAGATACAAATGTGTGTATTTGTATTCTTTATTTATAAATAAATACCAGTCCTCAGGTCTTCACACTGGCTACTTGTTTATAAATCAATCAATGACCTAGGACCTCAATACATCACAGATATGCTTATTAAATACAAACCCAACAGATCACTCAAATCAGCAGGATCAAGTCAGTTAGAAATACCAAGAGTTCACTCAAAACAAGGAGATTCTGCCTTTAGCTATTATGCCAGCCGCAGTTGGAACCAGCTTCCTGAACAGATCAGATGTGCTCCAACAGTAGCCACATTCACATCCAGACTCAAAACACATCTGTTCAGCCGTGCATTTACTGAATGAGCACTAAGCCACTGTACATCCAACTGAGTGCACCTTATCTTATCTGTTTATTCTTTTTATAATTGTTTTAGTTTACCTTTGTTCTTATATTTGGTTATTGTTATTTTATATGTTCATTTGAGTTAAATATGATGAGTGAAAACTGGGTTTGATGGAAATAGTAAATGTGACAATAAGGTTTGAGTATGTGGAAATCTGTGGAAGGGTATGATGAGTGAAAATGGGTTCAAGAAGGTTCCTGAGTAAAAATCAGGGAATAGTGCTTGGAATGGATGTTATGAACATGTTTGAGAAAGATATGAAGGAGAAGTGTTCTAATAAAGATGGTACATGTATGTAGGCAGTAAACTGAAGGATGTTTTATTTTTATTTACGACCACTATTGTGGATCTGACCATTTTATTTTATTTTATTTTTAAATTATCTTTACAACTGTGGAAAAACTATACTTGTTTTTAATTTTAAATTTTTAGTTTAGTTTAGTTTAGTTTATTTATTTATTTAACAGGGACCATACACAACCCAAATGTTGTGCCAGAGTTAGCTAAAATAGCTAATTTGCATCTGCGGTCCCTGGGCAGGATGATGTTCAATACAATTACAGAATTCAATTACAATCCAAGAAAGAAAGAAGAAGGGGGAAAAAAATATATATATATATATAATAATAATATCAGAATATCAGAAATATTGAATCAGATAGAAATTCATATTAAAAATATATATATATATATATAATATATATACATATACATACATATACACATATACACACACATATACATATATACATACACATACATACATATATATACATTTACATATATACATACATACATACACATACACATATACATACATACATATATGCAATAATAAAAATAATTAATGATCACATAACTGATTTTTCTTACACCATAATTTAAGTTCCGTTTTAAAAATACTAAATGATGTATAATCTCTAATATGAACCGGCAATGAATTCCATCTTTCTGCTGCTCTATATGAGAATGCAGATTGTCCAAATACAGTTTATTTGAATTTAACTGAACAATCGCCTCTAGTAGATGCCCTGGTTTCCCTAGAGTTGTCTTTACAGAAAGTAATACACTGTTTAAGAGGTGGTGGAGCAAGATCATGAATTAACTTGTACATCAAACACATATCTGCAAAGAATAAAAAACTATCAAACGTCAATAATTTATAATTTCTGATGATAATGCAGTGATGATAGCTCCTTGATTTTTTGTCTAAAACTTTGACAGTTTGCTTATAGAGATTATATAATGGCTTCAATGTTGTTACATTTGCTTGAGACCAGCTTGTAGCACAATACGACAAATGTGGAAAAATCATTGTATGCATAAAAAGCTTAGCCGCAGCCACAGGTAACTGATGTCTAATATTCCGGAAAACCATTAAGCTTGCTCTAACACATCTAGAAACCTTTTTCACATGTTTCTTGAAATTTAAATTTGAATCTACAATCATACCCAGGTATTTAAAATACTCTACAATATTTATTGCTTCACCTTTAATTAAAATATCTGGTTGATGCTTATCATTTATTTTGATAGAGAAATACATTGCCACTGTTTTACTCACATTAAGAGTAAGACAAGAGTAATTTAACCAATCTGAGATTTTGTCCAGTGCAGCAGTCAGTTTGATAGCAGCTTGCTCTTTTGTTTTAGCATGGGTATAAATTACTGTATCATCTGCATACATCTGAAATTGGACCTCTGGACACACAGTGGGTAGATCATTAATATATAAACTAAATAAAACTGGTCCAAGAATAGATCCCTGTGGGACTCCAATAGTGCAGTCAAAAAACGATGTGCATGTATCATTAACTCTTGTACATTGTTTCCTTGTGTTTAGATATGATTCCATCCATGTTAATGTATTAATAGAAAAATTAAACTTTGACAATTTAGATAAAAGTACATTATGATTTACAGTGTCAAAAGCCTTCTTAAAATCAAGGAAGACAGGACCAACAACACCTCCTCCATCAAGACTGGATTTAATTTGTTCAACAAAGTAACAGTTTGCCATCTCTGTGGAATGACGTGCCCTAAATCCAAACTGCATTGGATGTAGAGGAAAAGAACCAAGATTTAAAAACTCTATTAACTGGCTACAAATTACCTTTTCAATTACTTTGGAAATTACTGGAAGAATACTAATAGGTCTGTAATTGGTTACATTAGTAGGATCACCATTCTTTAAAATCGGTGTTATTACTGCTGACTTCCAAGCATTCGGGAAATAACATTGCTTTATTGACAAATTAACCAGATGAGTGATGGGTGTACTAAGAACATGTGTATACTTTTTAACAAACGTAGAATCACAATCAAAGACATCTTTAGCCCTAGAACTCTTAAGTTGACCCAAAATGTGTATTATATTAGACTCGGATACTTCAGAAATATTAAAAATAGGAGCATTATAGTTTAATGGCACAATGTCCTTATTTCTTGCGCTAAACCCTTGTGCTAAATTTTGAACTGAATCTATAAAAAAATTATTGAATACACTAGCAATTTGATGCTTGTCTTGAATTAAATTTCCCTGAACTTGTAATTGAATATCTTTATTTCCTTTGTTACTATTTTTCTTTTGTATTCTATTCATATTTGCCCAAACTTGTCTACTATTGCCCTTTGCATCATTTATAATTTCAATGAAGAATTTAGCTTTTGCTTTTCTCAATTCCTTTACAACTTTATTACGTAGGCACTGAAATGTTCTTCTGTCATGAGCCAACCCAGATTTGAGTGCTGTTTTCAAGGCATGGTCTCTCTGTTATACCATGTACACATGGTATTCTTTTTTCTCGTGCATATTTTACCACTATTTTTATTAATTTCTATGTAAAGCACTTTGAAATGACAGTGGGTATGAAATGTGCTATACAAATAAACTTGCCTGGCCTTGCTTTATTTAGGGTTAGGGTTAGGGTTAGGGTTATTTACCATGCTGTTAATGTTAGGATTTTAGGCTTTTTGTTTTTAGAATATTATTATTATTATTATTTTTAGAAATGTGTCACTAGGAGCTACTCTTTGCATTAGGATTTTTCATGAAATACATGCCCTGATATTCTTAATTACCTCAGTATCTGCAGCTGACAGTTTGAACTCTTCAGTCCATCAGAGAGCAGCTTCACTCCTGAATCCTGCAGGTCATTGTTACTCAGGTCCAGCTCTCTCAGGACACAGTTTGAAGATTGAAGAGCTGATGACAAACTCTCACAGCACTGATCAGTGAGATTACAGTGAGTAAGACTGAAAGAGAGCAGAACACACATCAACATTCAGATCATCTACAAACACACACCAACATTATGACTGGCTGACTATAAATTATATTGTATATTTTCTTAAATACCTCAGTATCTGCAGATGACAGTTTGGACTCTTCAGTCCATCCGAGAGCAACTTCACTCCTGAATCCTGCAGATCATTATTACTCAGGTCCAGCTCTCTCAGGACACAGTTTGAAGATTGAAGAGCTGATGACAAACTCTCACAGCAATGAACAGTAAGAGCACAGTGAGTAAGACTGAAAGAGAGCAGAGCACACACATCAACAGTAAGATCATGTACAAACACACTAACATTATGACCATCTGACTGTAAATGATCTCTTATAAGTTCTTAAATACCGTAGTACAGAGGTCACTAATAGGCGGACCGCGGTCCGGATCCGGACCCAGCCGCCCTTCTGTCCGGACCCGGACCAATAACCCATAAATTATTGAAAATTATTTACTTTTGATGAAGCGTTTCTATTTTAATCCGCACAGCTTTTCTAGCATCTATGGTACTGGTTTAGCGTGGGAACCAGTTTAGCCCAGGAAACTCACAGACCAATAGCATGCGTTGTAAATCATGTCATGTGATGCTACTCGAGTCAGACACCGAGAGAAACACACAGGGAGAGACGAGACGAAAGAGAGACAACGTTTCACATGGCGTGCTCTAAAAAAAGAAAAGTGGACAGCGAAATCAGAGCTTTTAATAAAGAATGGACAGATTCTTACATGGAATTATGGAATTTTTATGACACCATCAATCAATCAAATTTGACACAAGGTCGCCTATATTCTGTCTAGTGTATCGTGGTAAATAGTGTAATTACTTAAAAAGACATTCAACAATATGTAACTTTATTTTATAAGAGGCGTGCCCTAAAAAGTGAGCATGCAATTTTGAGAACACCAAGGAAAGAGCATGTTCTTTTCGCTTGTTTGGATACTGCCAAGTTTCACCAAGTTTGCACAGCCTGTTTGGTTTACCTGTTAATATACACGTTAATAACATGCATTTTGTCTAACTCAAAACTTGCATCCTCAACATGTGATTTACCATAAAAATTGACATTCTTAACGTGCAGTCTGGGGTCACGTTTCGAGTCGGACAAACACATAATGTATGTTATTAACGTATAAACAGGTAAACCAAACAGTTTAAAAAAAATAGCAAATCACGTGTTGAGGATGTGTGCTTTAAAAAAAATTGACACCAAAGCGCACGTTAAGAACGCACATTTTTAGCAATTGTCGCTGGATACATTATTAAACATGATTCTTCATTAGTGAATAATGAACACTCACAGAGCTTTTCTGCAGTTGATCACAGCTGGTATCAGTCTTCTTCTGCCCTCAGCTGATGTGTTGTATTTCCTGAGGTTCAGCTCATCCAGCGGCTCCTCTGAGATCTGAAGCATGTAGGCGATTGTTGAGCAGTGAGATGGAGAGAGTTTCTTCTCTGAGTGTTTGTCTGATTTCACAAACTCCTGAATCTCTCTGGACAGAGTCTGATCTTTCACTTCCAGCAGACAGAAGAACAGATTGATGGACTGATCAGCTGAGAGATTAGCTGAGAGTTGAGCTGAGAGTTGAGCTGAGAGTTGAGCTGAGAGTTGAGCTGAGAGGTGAGCTGAGAGGTGAGCTGAGCGTTGAGCTGAGAGTTCAGCTGAGAGTTCAGCTGAGAGTTCAGCTGAGAGTTGAGCTGAGAGTTGAGCTGAGCGTTGAGCTGAGAGTTGAGCTGAGAGTTGAGCTGAGAGTTGAGCTGAGAGTTGAGCTGAGCGTTGAGCTGAGCATTGAGCTGAGAGTTGAGCTGAGAGTTGAGCTGAGAGTTCAGCTGAGCGTTGAGCTGAGCGTTGAGCTGAGAGTTGAGCTGAGAGTTGAGCTGAGAGTTGAGCTGAGAGTTGAGCTGAGCGCTGAGCTGAGCGCTGAGCTGAGTGTTCTGCTGAGAGTTGAGCTGAGAGTTCAGCTGAGAGTTCAGCTGAGAGTTGAGCTGAGCGTTGAGCTGAGAGTTGAGCTGAGAGTTCAGCTGAGCGTTGAGCTGAGCGTTGAGCTGAGCGTTGAGCTGAGAGTTGAGCTGAGAGTTCAGCTGAGAGTTCAGCTGAGAGTTGAGCTGAGAGTTCAGCTGAGCGCTGAGCTGAGCGTTGTGCTGAGAGTTGAGCTGAGAGTTGAGCTGAGAGTTGAGCTGAGAGTTGAGCTGCGCGTTGAGCTGCGCGTTGAGCTGAGAGTTGAGCTGAGAGTTCAGCTGAGAGTTCAGCTGAGAGCTGAGCTAAGCGTTGAGCTGAGAGTTGAGCTGAGAGTTGAGCTGAGCGTTCAGCTGAGAGTTGAACTGAGAGTTGAGCTGAGCGTTGAGCTGAGAGTTGAGCTGAAAGTTGAGCTGAGCGTTCAGCTGAGAGTTGAGCTGAGGGTTGAGCTGAGCGTTCAGCTGAGAGTTGAACTGAGAGTTGAGCTGAGCGTTGAGCTGAGAGTTGAGCTGAAAGTTGAGCTGAGCGTTCAGCTGAGAGTTGAACTGAGAGTTGAGCTGAGCATTGAGCTGAGAGTTGAGCTGAAAGTTCAGCTGAGAGTTGAGCTGAGAGTTGAGCTGAGAGTTGAGCTGAGAGTTGAGCTGAGAGTTGAGCTGAGCGCTGAGCTGAGAGTTGAGCTGAGCGTTGAGCTGAGCGTTGAGCTAAGCGTTGAGCTGAGCGCTGAGCTAAGCGTTGAGCTAAGCGTTGAGCTGAGGGTTGAGCTGAGCGTTCAGCTGAGGGTTGAGTGGAGAGTTGAGCTGAGCGTTCAGCTGAGGGTTGAGTGGAGAGTTGAGCTGAGCGTTTAGCTGAGGGTTGAGTGGAGAGTTGAGCGGAGCGTTTAGCTGAGCGTTGAGCTGAGAGTTGGGCTGAGAGTTGAGCTGAGAGTTGAGCTGAGCGTTTAGCTGAGGGTTGAGTGGAGAGTTGAGCTGAGCGTTTAGCTGAGGGTTGAGTGGAGAGTTGAGCTGAGTGTTGAGCTGAGAGTTGGGCTGAGAGTTCAGCTGAGCGTTCAGCTGAGAGTTGGGCTGAGGGTTGAGCTGAGAGTTCAGCTGAGAGTTGGGCTGAGGTTTCCTTTATATCATCAGTGTTAAGACCCTTGATCTTCTGTTGAATGTACTGTGTGATTCTCCTGATGTCCTCTGAGCTTTCCTCTGTGTGTGTCAGTAGATTCTGTAAGAGTCTCTGATTGGACTCCAGAGAGACGCCCAGCAGGAACCGCAGGAACAGATCCAGCCGTCCATTCTCACTCCTGAGGGCTTTATCTACTGCTGATGTTAGTAGATCATAAAGAGAGACTTTACTAGACCAGTAAGATCTGAATCTATGCAGTGGTTTCTTATTCTTGATCAGATGAGAGTAAAACTCATAGAAAGCAGCGAGAAACTCATGGAGGCTCAGATGAATGAAGCTGTAGACTTTCCTCTGATGAATCACAGATTCCTCCTTAAAGATCTCAGTGCAGATCCCAGAATACACTGCGGCGTCAGTGACGTCTATGCCGCTCTCTCTCAGGTCCTCCTCATAGAACATCACATTGCCCTTCATCAGCTGATTGAAAGCCACTTCAGCAAGTTTCACAATCACTTCTCTGTTGGACGGCAGGAGTTTCTCTGGATCTCTCTCTTCATACTTCTGATTCCTCATGTTGATCTGAATCAGCAGGAAGTGGATGTACATTTCAGTCAGAGTTTGAGGGATTTCTGCGCTCAGATCTTCTTCCAGGAGCTTCTGAAGCACAGTGGATGAGATCCAGCAGAAGACGGGTATGTGGCACATGATGTGGAGGCTTCTTGCTCTTCTGATGTGGGAGATGATTCTGCTGGCTTGATGCTCGTCCCTGATTCTCTTCCTGAAATATTCCTCCTTCTGAGGCTCATTGAATCCCTGAATCTCTGTCAGACGGTTGATGTATTTGGAGGGGATCTGATTGGCTGCTGCTGGTCTGGAGGTGATCCAGATGAGAGCCGAGGGAAGCATCTCTCCTTTCATGAGCTTTGACATCAACATATCCACTGATGAAATCTCAGTCACAGCAGAAACTTCCTTTGGCATCAACACATCCACTGATGAAGTCTCAGGCTCATCAGAAACTTCCTTTGACATCAACACATCCACAGATGAAGTCTCAGGCTCATCAGAAACTTCCTTTGACATCAACACATCCACTGATGAAGTCTCAGTCACATCAGAAACTTCCTTTGGCATCAACACATCCTCTGATGAAGTCTCAGTCACATCAGAAACTTCCTTTGACATCATCACATCCAATGATGAAGTCTCAGTCACATCAGAAACTTCCTTTGGCATCAACACATCCACTGATGAAGTCTCAGTCACATCAGAAACTTCCTTTGGTATCAACACATCCACTGATGAAGTCTCAGGCTCATCAGAAACGTCATTTGACATCAACACATCCACTGATGAAGTCTCAGTCACATCAGAAACTTCCTTTGGCATCAACACATCCTCTGATGAAGTCTCAGTCACATCAGAAACTTCCTTTGACATCAACACATCCTCTGATGAACTCTCAGTAACATCAGAAACTTCCTTTGGTATCAACACATCCACTGATGAAGTCTCAGGCTCATCAGAAACGTCATTTGACATCAACACATCCACTGATGAAGTCTCAGTCACATCAGAAACTTCCTTTGACATCAACACATCCACTGATGAAGTCTCAGTCACATCAGAAACTTCCTTTGGTATCAACACATCCACTGATGAAGTCTCAGTCACATCAGAAACTTCCTTTGGTATCAACACATCCACTGATGAAGTCTCAGGCTCATCAGAAACGTCATTTGACATCAACACATCCACTGATGAAGTCTCAGTCACATCAGAAACTTCCTTTGACATCAACACATCCTCTGATGAAGTCTCAGTCACATCAGAAACTTCCTGATTGTCTGAAAACCTCAGTGTGATTCTGCTTTCATCCAGACCATCAAAGATGAACACAACTTTACACTCCTCATAAATCCTTGAGTCCAGATCGTGAAGTTCAGGATGAAAGTCCAGCAGAAGTCTGTGAAGACTGTACTGATGATCTCGGATCAAGTTCAGCTCTCGAAATGGAAGCACAAACATGAAATCTACATCCTGATTGGCTCTTCCCTCGGCCCAGTCCAGAATGAACTTCTGCACAGAGACGGTTTTTCCGATTCCAGCGATGCCTTTAGTAAGAACAGTCTTGATCTGCTGTTTCTCCTCACGTCCTGGTTCAGCTGAGGCTGTAAAGATGTCATTGCAGTAGATTGGAGTGTCTTGTGAGTGTTGTGTTCTGGCTGTTTTCTCCATCTGTAAAACCTCATGTTCTTCATTCACTCCTCCTCTCTCTCCCTCTATGATGTAGAGCTGTGTGTAGATCCTGTTCAGGAGGGCTTCATTCTCCTGGAGTTTCAGTCCCTCAAATAATCTCTCATACTTGTTCTTCATGCTGGTTTTGTGTCTGTCTTTGACTCTCTGGAGCTCATCATTCATTGGTTGAGAATCTCCAGTCTGATCGTCTCTATCCTCTCTGATCAAACAACAACAACAAATTATATCAAAAAATATGTCAAATAACAGATTTGAATGTATAAATAAAAGTAAAATTTAAATAATATAGTAAATCCGTACAGGTGTCAATATTGTATTGTCTGTATAATTAATGTCTTACATTTCAATTTCAGTTTAAGAGTTAATTTTCCCATGAATAAACTGTCCATGTAATTGAGGTGAAATTAAAAGGACAGAGCTCATCTCTCTGTGTGCATTCAGTGTGTTTCCCATAAAGTAGTTTAAATCACCCACTACACATTTATACTCACCTGGGGTCAGAGGTCATGGTGTCATCACTGAATTCAGAAGGAAGAAGCAATAGCTCTACCTTTAGTTCCGCCTGCTGTTTTATTTATTTTACGTCACTCTGTTGTTTCTAATGCCTGTTTAAGTTTAGTCTTTCAATTTTGAGATTTGTTGATTTTGAATCTTGATTCACCTTCAGAGATGTCGCACTGATAACAAGTTCAGTCTGGAGTACCGCAAGGCTCAGTGTTAGGACCGCTGCTCTTCACCCTGTATCTGCTCCACTGGGAGATATCATTAGGAAGCATGGCGTTAGTTTTCATTGTTATGCTGACGATACTCAGCTCTATATTTCCTCACGCCCTGACGAAACCTACCAATTCACAAGATTAACGGAATGCAGAGCTGATATAAAACACTGGATGAATAGTAATTTCCTGCAGCTTAATTCAGGAAAAACTGAATGTTTAATTATTGGACAGAAAAGCTCCACAAGTAGTAACCGAGAATACTGTCTAACACTTAAAGACTGCTCTGTCAAACCCTCACACACACACACACACACACACACACACACACACACACACACACACACACACACACACACACACACAGACACACACACACAGACACACACACACTAAGGAACCTGGGTGTGCTTTTGATACCAATCTAATTTGAAAGCCACGTTTCTAGCATCTGTAAAACCGTATTCTACCATCTTAAAAATATATCTAAATTACGGCACATGCTTTCAATGCAAAATGCTGAACAGTTAGTCGATGCGTTCATGAGCTCAAGGCTAGATTATTGTAATGCTCTACTGGGTGGTTGCCCTGCTCGCTTAATAAACAAACTCCAGCTAGTCCATGATAGATAGATAGATAGATAGATAGATAGATAGATAGATAGATAGATAGATAGATAGATAGATAGATAGATAGATAGATAGATAGATAGATAGATAGATAGATAGATAGATAGATAGATAGATAGATAGATAGATAGATAGATAGATAGATAGATAGATAGATAGATAATTGTAATGCTCTACTGGGTGGTTGCCCTGCTCGCTTAATAAACAAACTCCAGCTGGTCCATGATAGATAGATAGATAGATAGATAGATAGATAGATAGATAGATAGATAGATAGATAGATAGATAGATAGATAGATAGATAGATAGATAGATAGATAGATAGATAGATAGATAGATAGATAGATAGATAGATAGATAGATAGATAGATAGATAGATAGATAGATAGATAGATAGATAGATAGATGCTCTCTCTTCTGGGTGTCGGCTGCTCACTGGTGCTCTCCCTCGGGCTTGAACTGCATGGTGGCTGAAGTTTGCTCCAGGCTAGCGTCATCAGCGTCCGGCATGATGTTGAGATGTCATTTTTACTTGTTATTCATGTATTGTTATTTTTTCCCTTTGTTGCACTTTGAGATTCTTCGGAATGAAAAGTGTGTTATAAATAAAATCTATTACTATTATTATTATTATTAAACTGTCATGTGGTTGGTTTTGATGTTGGCTGTCATTAGGCTATTATAATGTCATGATTTTTTTATAAATTTAATTTGTCATTTACATGTCATTAAGTGTCAATACTCTGTCAAATTATTTTATAACATTGTCATGAATATATTTCTTGACCTAAACTACAGTGGTACAAGTTGAATTTGTCATTAACATGTCATTAAGTGTCAATACTTTGTCAAATTATTTTATAACAGTGTCATGAATATTTAGCTTGACCTGAAATATGGCATCATAGAGGAAATCGTACAGAGTCATTAAAAACTATTAATATAACTCAAAATGATAGAGTGGCGTAGACATATACACCTATATGATGATGTCTATGGTGGCACCACTGGTAATGTGTACGCTGTAACAGTTGTTGGCAGAGCCTCAGTCAGGTTAGTTTGTTTAGGTGTTTAATGTCAGTTTAGTTTGCAGTAAGTAAAAACAATTCACAACAACGTTATTTTGGGTTTAATATACTTTATTTAAACGTTCGCTCACTCTTTAACGAATAGTTTGAGTTTATTCTTACCATTCCGTTTGTTATGGTGGAGTCCCGTGTGCTGGTGCACCGTCTAAAGGGGTTCGGGCGGAAACGTTGGCCCTATATATAATGTTCCGGCCTAGGCTCTAGTCGCAACCATTCCTTGTTCAGCCCGGGTGGGGCTCTAAAGACTATTTCTCTTATTTTTATACATCGGAAGATAATTTATAAAGTGAAGTCATTTGACAAAGTGTTATTTTTCTGTGTTTGTTTATGTGTGCATATGATGTTGATATATATATATATATGTTTATTTTGTGTAATGGCCATTATTGGTGTACGTGTTTTCCCCTTTTTGCGTTAATTGGTGCTGGTCACCTGTGTATAAATTCATGCCTTGTGTTTTTAAGAGTCAGTTCTGTGAGAGGGCAGGTCTTAAAAATTAAATGATTGATTTTATTTCTCAAACTCCTTTTCATATTTTTAAGACATTTGAAATTGTCTATTATCTAACCTTCTGTTGAAGCTGGTGGAGGAAACTCAAAAATAAAATAAAACATTGTGAACTGAAAAATATTAATGAAGCTGTTATTAAAAAATAATTTGACAGCGTATTTACACCTAATTACATTTTAATGACAAATTAAACTTGTGCCACTGAAAAAAATGTATGACATTATAATGGCCTCAGTCAACATCAAAACCAACCACATGACAGTTTAAGGTTAACCCTATAAGCTAAGTAAGTTTCTTAAATTTGATAATCTGTTATGTCATGTTTATGATGGGTTATGTTGTCTTGGTAATGTCAAGTTGTCATGACAAAGACAACTCCGAAATGTCATCATTGCATTAAAAACGACATAATTAAGCGAATGACACTTAATGACAGTTGTCATAAATATGCATAAAACTCCTTCATATTCATGACACGTGTCATGTCATGATTATGAAGGTGTCATGTCAGTCTTATGCACACCCCTTCAAGTAAAGTGTTACCGTGCGGGGATTTGAGCTGAATGCTAAAGCTGAAGATGATCATCTGAGTGCTTTACTACCGCTCTAATTCTTAACAAAATGCATCCTATATGAGCTAAAGTACACCCATAAGTATTCAAAGCCTTTGTTCAATATTTGGCACCAATTACAGCCTCAAACTTATAGTCCTGATGAAGGTATAACTCCAGCGGTAAAATAGTCCCAAACAGAACTCCAGCACGCTTCATTTTTCCTCATGTTTGTTTTGCAGTTAAGCAGAACACAAGCCAAGACCCTGCTTAATTGACGATTGACACATTTTATCTAATACAGGGGTCTCAAACTCGCGGCCCGCAGGATGATATTTTGTGGCCCCCTACTTGACATCAAAGTTTAGTGTCAAGGTACGTTCACCCCAAACGTGAATAGAGCGTCTGAAGCGAATGATTTCCATGTTAAGTCAATGGAAAGGCGCGTTGAGGCACGTCTGGAGGTCCTGCGGCGCGATGGACGCGATTCCGCCTCATTCACGCGTCCAGTTCGCGTGAATAACGCAAATTTGAAGCAAATTGCGCGTCTTGCACGATATGCGCGAGTGGTGCTTTTTGTGCATTCACGCGTTTGAAGCGAATTCGAATTTGAACTTTGGCGTCAATTCGCGACGCGTTAACCAATGAGGAGCCTGCTTGCTGCTGGCACGTGGTAAAGTGATGTGATGAGAAACCCTGCATATAATTAAAAAAATACTGATATTTTGTCACTAAATGTAGTTTTAATGCTTTTCAGTTGATAATGTAGTTGTTTAAAGCTAAAATATGTGGTTTACCTAGGATGTTTTACTCATAGACAGTGCCTATTTAAAAAGAACACTCTTGTGTTTTTGGAGTTGTGAGCTCCAGGCGATCAGCAGGCGCTGAGCGCTCATTAACCCCAGCCAGAGCAGCCTTTCCTCGGCCAGTCCTTCTGCCGTTTGCCGCTGACTCGGATGTCTCTGTAGAGGTTAAACATGACATATACTTCGTCTTGTGTACATCTAATGGGCAATCTTTGGTCCAATTAATCTATTGTTGTCTACCATATCATTTTGACTGAGGGCAAAGTGAAGTTTCATAACTTTATATTTTATTTAAATATACATGCAGTGAAGATAATCCAGGTAGTGCGTTGGCTGAACCACATTTGTGGATTTTAATGCTTAATATATTTCACCTGGGGCACCTTAAACGCGCATCTATTTCGCTTCAAATGCTCGATTTATACACGCGTCCAATTATCTGGGAACGCGCGAATGGATTCAAAATGTTCATGCGTCAAAACTAGATGGGGTAGATGCGATTTTGACACTCAATTTGCATTTGGTGTGAACGTAGCATTAGTGCGGCCCACATGTTGCTCTGAAAACCATTTTTGGCGGAGTCATTGCGTGTGTGCCGCGCTTTATGTCTCACTTCGTGTGTGAGAGAGAGTTAGCTCGGCCCTCTCTCATGCAGTATAATTAGTTGACACCTCGTGATTGACATGAACAGAGGCTGATCAGACAGTCGAAATGAATGAGATTTAACGGCGCTCACATGGCCAATCAAATCAGAGTAGGCGGGATTTACATTCTCTTTTGGTCCGCGCACATGCTCACTCGCGCAGTCTTCACACACACACACACACACACACACACACACACACACACACACACACACACACACACAGAGAGAAGAGCGCGTCAATCTCTCGCGTAATGCCCGTCGCGGAGAGAGACTAGTCTTTCCAGTGAAATCACAAAAGTAAATTGCACACACACACACACAGAATGTGTCCATGCTCTAAATACACAATCAGTGATGAACATTTGACTGAAGAGAACTGTACGAGCGGATCAGATCTCTGAACATTGGAGACGATTTACTCAGTCTATTAGACCACTGAGGAGCTCAGACATAAGCAGCGGATCTACACATTTATTCACTCGTGAGAATAATCTCAGGACCAATAATATATCTGACGACAATTACTGCAAATATCCCATCTAGAAGGAGATCTATAATTTCGTTCCCTGTTCTGTTTGACCTGTTATGGCCTTACTTTGAATTAGTCTATTATTTTAAATAAATAAAAACATTTATTATTTCAGTATTACATAATGATTTAATTTCTATTGGCCTTATTTATTAGTACACAATTATCATCACACACCTGTTGGTAATAGAATGGTTTGAAGGACGAAGGATAACCAGATCCAAAATCTCACAAATATATTGGCAATAAAAAACAGGAGTAGGCCAGAGAAGCCTAAATGAGCCATTCATGATCAGAAGAAACATTCAGCCTGACCCTGACCCTGACCCTAACCCATTCATGATCAGAAGAAACATTCAGCCTGACCCTGACCCTGACCCTAACCCTGACCCTAACCCATTCATGATCAGAAGAAACATTCAGCCTGACCCTGACCCTAACCCATTCATGATCAGAAGAAACATTCAGCCTGACCATAACCCTGACCCTAACCCTAACCCATTCATGATCAGAAGAAACATTCAGCCTGACCCTGACCCTGACCCTAACCCTGACCCTAACCCTGACCCTAACCCATTCATGATCAGAAGAAACATTCAGCCTGACCCTGACCCTAACCCTAACCCTGACCCTAACCCATTCATGATCAGAAGAAACATTCAGCCTGACCCTAACCCTGACCCTAACCCTAACCCATTCATGATCAGAAGAAACATTCAGCCTGACCCTAACCCTGACCCTAACCCTAACCCATTCATGATCAGAAGAAACATTCAGCCTGACCCTAACCCTAACCCTAACCCTGACCCTGACCCTAACCCATTCATGATCAGAAGAAACATTCAGCCTGACCCTAACCCTAACCCTAACCCTGACCCTGACCCTAACCCATTCATGATCAGAAGAAACATTCAGCCTGACCCTAACCCTAACCCTGACCCTAACCCATTCAGGATCAGAAGAAACATTCTGCCTGACCCTAACCCTGACCCTAACCCTGACCCTAACCCATTCATGATCAGAAGAAACATTCAGCCTGACCCTAACCCTAACCCTAACCCATTCATGATCAGAAGAAACATTCAGCCTGACCCTAACCCTGACCCTGACCCTAACCCATTCATGATCAGAAGAAACATTCAGCCTGACCCTACCCCTGACCCTGACCCTAACCCATTCATGATCAGAAGAAACATTCTGCCTGACCCTAACCCTCACCCTAACCTGACCCTAACCCTGACCCTAACCCATTCATGATCAGAAGAAACATTCTGCCTGACCCTAACCCTCACCCTAACCTGACCCTAACCCTGACCCTAACCCTAACCCATTCATGATCAGAAGAAACATTCAGCCTGACCCTGACCCTAACCCTGACCCTAACCCTGACCCTAACCCATTCATGATCAGAAGAAACATTCTGCCTGACCCTAACCCTGACCCTAACCCTAACCCTAACCCATTCATGATCAGAAGAAACATTCAGCCTGACCCTAACCCTAACCCTGACCCTGACCCTAACCCATTCATGATCAGAAGAAACATTCAGCCTGACCCTAACCCTGACCCTGACCCTAACCCATTCAGGATCAGAAGAAACATTCTGCCTGACCCTAACCCTGACCCTAACCCATTCATGATCAGAAGAAACATTCAGCCTGACCCTAACCCTAACCCTAACCCATTCATGATCAGAAGAAACATTCTGCCTGACCCTGACCCTAACCCATTCATGATCAGAAGAAACATTCAGCCTGACCCTAACCCTGACCCTGACCCTGACCCTAACCCATTCATGATCAGAAGAAACATTCAGCCTGACCCTACCCCTGACCCTGACCCTAACCCATTCATGATCAGAAGAAACATTCTGCCTGACCCTAACCCTCACCCTAACCCATTCATGACCAGAAGAAACATTCAGCCTGACCCTAACCCTGACTCTAACCCATTCATGATCAGAAGAAACATTCTGCCTGACCCTAACCCTGACCCTAACCCTGACCCTAACCCATTCATGATCAGAAGAAACATTCTGCCTGACCCTAACCCTGACCCATTCATGATCAGAAGAAACATTCTGCCTGACCCTAACCCTAACCCTGACCCTGACCCTAACCTGACCCTAACCCTGACCCTAACCTTGACCCTAACCTGACCCTAACCCTGACCCTAACCCTGACCCATTCATGATCAGAAGAAACATTCAGCCTGACCCTAACCCTGACCCTGACCCTAACCTGACCCTGACCCTAACCCATTCATGATCAGAAGAAACATTCAGCCTGACCCTAACCCTGACCCTAACCTGACCCTAAACCTGACCCTAACCTGACCCTAACCCTGACCCTAACCTGACCCTGACCTGACCCTGACCCTAACCCTGACCATAACCCTGACCCTGACCCTGACCCTCACCCTCACCCTGACCCTGACCCTGACCCTAACCCTAACCCTGAGCCTGACCCTAACCCTAACCTAACCCTGACCCTAACCCTAACCCTGACCCTGACCCTGACCCTAACCCTAACCCTAACCCTAACCCTAACCCTGACCCTAACCCTGACCCTAACCCATTCATGATCAGAAGAAACATTCATGATGAAGAACTGCTCATAATAGAGATGGAGAAGATGGGATCAGCTGTGCTCTTTTTTTTTTTTTTTTTAACTTGATGTGGGCCCAGCCTGACCCAGAGTCTACACAGCGGCCCTTGGTTAAATTGAGTTTGAGATCCCTGATCTAATTAATGTATTATCGCCAATTAATCGATCATCGATTAATCATTAAAGCAACACTGGGTAACTTTTGCTCTCAGGGTCCCCCTACAGTTTGGAAAAATAATGTCCTCAACTACTGTCGTAAGATCTGTCCTCCTACATCAGGGGATGCCATCGGGGGGGGCATTTGTTGACATGACAGCCCTGATAGTCCTGAACTAGCGATGCGTGGGTTGTCTCATAACCCGCGGACCCCGTATGTCTATTTAATGGTCGCGGGTGCGCGGCGGGTTGTAAAGGTATATCCAGTGGTGCGGTGCGGGCCAAATAACTTCATAAAAGCGTCCCGCGGGTCGGTGCAGCACTAACAGTTCCCCTGAACACTGCAGGAGGAGTTCACATGCAGGAGTTCCTCTGGCGGCGCGTGGGAAATGTCTTCATCAGGTACAGTCAGTGGCTTATGCTTCAGCATGTCATATGAATATCATTTCATGGGTTTTATTTTTTTCAAACGCCAAATAATCGCGATGCTCACGTTTACAAGCCAGCGTCATTATAGTAGTCTATTGGTTAGCGTTTTCCAGAATCTATATGATCCTTCAGTTCAGTGTTTGAGTGGTCGGTAATCACCGTAACAAGCAGGACAGCATCGGTCGGGCACGCCTCCTTCAGCTCACGCCGACGAGCAAACGCTGGTCACATGTTGATCCTCGTCCGGCCTTTAATCACAGCACTCTCTCGTTTCCTCTTATTGCTTTCCTCCAACAAAACCTTTTCTTTCTTATTTGTCTGTGCTGCTTCGGACATGACTATATTATCCGACGAACACAGTTGGGCTCGCACGTCTGAATGTAAGGAAGTGTGTGTGTTGGTGGAAGTGACGTATATGCCGTAAAGCAGTCGAGTTTTGTCGTTCTTTTTGTTCTCAGGTTACTACCCGAAACCCGAAGTTTAAAAGTACGATTAAAAACGATACAGACCCCATCAGGCTATGGCAGACGTGTCATTCAACCTATTGTAAGTCGATTTATCATCACAAGAGTCTTAAAAAATATATTATGAAGGTTGAAAAGTTACCTAGTGCTGATTTAACATCCCTAATAGCAGGCCGCTCTGAAAACACTGCATCATGAGTGTGTGTAACTCTAAAACATGCAGCACATGCATACTATATTCATTCAATTACAAACACTCATTTATAAATAATCCCACTAAGCCAGTGTTTCTCAAACTTTTTCAGCCCAAGGACCACTATATCTTCCAATTTTTTTCTGAGGACCATCTACAGAATCCCACTCTAACACGCCCCCAAAAACCAACAAAATAGGAAGGATAAGCTAAATTTAAGTTTAATATGCAACTGTTTCAAGTCAAAAACGAATTATTCAAACACAAATGCAATGATATGATCAGAAATTATTATATACATTTTTATTTAATTTGAAAAAGTAAATGTGAAATGAGTTGCAGCTTAAAATAAACAACAAACTGCACATGTGGGGGGAAAAAACTGCCATTAAACAGACTGTGACAGCCTAGGTCCCACTTAATGCCACTCCAAAGAGCCATTAGTCTAAAACTGAGGTGCTGGGTATAGGAAGTCTGTGGTTGTAACTATGGTAACAATAAAATGCTGGAAAGAATGTTCCCCTTAAGGCCCTTTCACACTGGACGCGATTTTGACGCGCGAATAATTCGCACGATGGTTTTATTTTTTGGTCAGCTGTGTGTAATGAGCGCTTCCACACCGAACGCGACTGTACTGCGGCGGAAAAACGGCATTTATTTTTTTCGTTTCAGTTTCGATTTTTTTTTTTACTCTAGCGGCGTCAAAAACAGCTTCAACCAATCACATACAAGGAAACAACGGCGACGAAATGTCCAGTTGATGTCATGAGCTATTCACTCCACATTAACCATTGCCAGGTATGGCATATCTCATGAGATTACAGCTGTAGGTCTAGTCAAAGCTGTGCATCTGCAGCTGTGTTTACTACTGTGTTTACAGACAGCAATAACCTAAGTTAACCTTTTATATATCGTTTTTATCGCCTTATGTCCGCGATTATGGAAAGTGAATGTGTTGCCATCAGTATGTCTGTGGCACTTAAATGGTTACATTGTGACTGAACTGGAAACAGACCGGATGGATTGGTTCCTGAAGAGCGCGGTTTGTCTCGTCAGATGCGCTGCTGTCTCGGGATGAGATCCTCAAATTGTCCCACAGACTTAAGAAAGTACTAAAGTGCAGAACCGGCCATGATAAAGATTTAGCTCCTGTACATGATTGGCATCCTCCCCTTCAGACTCTCTGTCCTTCAGGACTGGGTTGCACCCGAAACCGTCTTTTAAATAAAATGAAAAGCTCATCTTCACTGTCCGTGTTTTCTCAGCTGACGCAGGAAAGGTTTTGGAATGTTGGAGCTCTGAACGTTGCAGATTCGTGTCGCGGCTGATGTGAATGATTTTGACGCGAAGTATTCGCCGGTGTGAAAGGGCCTTTAATGTTCAATACCACTGAAATTACTGGGATTTTATTTACACATGAAACAAAAACTAGTACATTACAAAACTAATAGATCTGTGGATTTTAGATCCATTTTTACGTTATTAAAACAGAATGGCAAGAACTGTTTCGCAAGTACATTAAAAATCTACTTAAATAAGTGACAATTTCATAAACACTTGCCTAGTTTAGGTCATCTTTCCGCGGACCGCTGGGGGTCGATGGCGGACCACACTTTAAGAATTACTGCACTAAGCCATCTGACCAACCGTGGGAAGAATATTAGACTCCTAATTTAAAAAATCTGCAATTTTGTGTCTCACCTTGAGTCAGAGGTCACGGCTTCATCACTGATATTAGGAGGCTTATCCATGGATCGGTCACTCCTCACAGACACACAGCTGGAGTCAGAGGTCACGGCTTCATCACTGATATTAGGAGGAAGACCCATGGATCGGTCACTCCTCACAGACACACAGCTGGGGTCAGAGGTCACGGCTTCATCACTGATATTAGGAGGATTACCCATGGATCGGTCACTCCTCACAGACACACAGCTGGGGTCAGAGGTCACGGCTTCATCACTGATATTAGGAGGATTACCCATGGATCGGTCACTCCTCACAGACACACAGCTGGGGTCAGAGGTCACGGCTTCATCACTGATATTAGGAGGATTATCCATGGATCGGTCACTCCTCACAGACACACAGCTGGGGTCAGAGGTCACGGCTTCATCACTGATATTAGGAGGCTTATCCATGGATCGGTCACTCCTCAGAGACACACAGCTGGGGTCAGAGGTCACGGCTCCACTGAATACAGGAGGATGACCCATGGATCGGTCACTCCTCACAGACACACAGCTGGGGTCAGAGGTCACGGCTCCACTGAATACAGGAGGATGACCCATGGATCGGTCACTCCTCACAGACACACAGCTGGGGTCAGAGGTCACGGCTCCACTGAATACAGGAGGATGACCCATGGATCGGTCACTCCTCACAGACACACAGCTGGGGTCAGAGGTCACGGCTCCACTGAATACAGGAGGATGACCCATGGATCGGTCACTCCTCACAGACACACAGCTGGGGTCAGAGGTCACGGCTCCACTGAATACAGGAGGATGACCCATGGATCGGTCACTCCTCAGAGACACACAGCTGGGGTCAGAGGTCATGGCTCCATCACTGGGTTCTGCAGATGAAGATCTCTCTCTGCTCTCCATAACTGACCTCAGACCTGCACACACAGAACACATCACACATAACACTGTAACTGTTCCAGTGGAAACATATCTTAATGCTAATGCTAAACCGTAATGCTCCACAGAGGGTGATATTCTGGAGAATGTGCTGCTGCAGTTTGTGGAGGATATTCTGATGCTTCACTGACGGGGGATCAGATCTCAGCCCCTGCATTTATTAAACAAACAAGTTCATAAAAAATGTAATCATGTTGTTTAAAATGTAACTTAAATCGTATTGATTAATGATAACTTCAGATATCACAGCCTTCTAAAGTCATGGCATCAGTGTGAAAGCTCCAGTGATCTAAAACAGCTCTAATAAAGAGATTCACGTCATGATTATTAATATCATAATTGGGAAGACAGAATGAAAGAGAAACTCTTCAAATATTTCATAGTTAATGTATGGCTCTTTAATAAATACACATTTAGGCCTATCGAGTCCATGCTCAAAAAGTATTGCCGATCATAACTGATCACTTATTGCAACCCTGGTTTAACCCTAGTTTGTGCTCTGGGGTCTATATGACCCCAAAGCACTTTTCTTTAGTTAAAAAAAATGGTTCCCTTTATCTCAGTGGAATAAAACTTTGTGACTTTTCCTAAGTTATCTATCTGTACATGCACAAAAAAACTGGGCTTGATTCGGTTGTTCTAAAGGCATGTAAAAAAATCTGTCACACTCAGGAGCTTTGGGACATTGAAATGAATGGGAAAATCGAAAAAAATGTGTTTTTTATTTTTCATTTGTCAAAAAAAAAATATAAATCCAGAATAAATCTGAAAATTTCCATACCACAATGAAGCCCTGGTACTAGAGCAGAAATGTAAAGTGGAACGAACATGATCACTTGCACACACACATGCTCACACACACAAACACACATAAACAAACACACAGGAGTGACTCCAATTGAAAGCATTTTTTTTAGAAATTGACAAATAAAATCAATAATTCCAGAAAAAAATCTGAAAATTTCTACACAGAAATGAAGGCCTGGTACTAGAGCAAAAATGCAATGTAGAAAAGACATGCTCACTCAAACACACACACACACACACACACACACACACACACACACACACACACACACACACACACACACACACACACATACATACATACTAACAGGAATGACTGCCATAGCCAAATAAAATCAGCCACAAATGCAGAACAAAGATAAAAGGGGTGAGACCTAATGCACACACACACACACACACACACACACACACACACACACACACACACACACACACACACACACACACACACACACACACACACACACACGCACGCCCGCGCACATGTGCACGCATACACGCACATGCGTACTGAGGCACCACCCACATGCGCACTAGCGCATTACATGGGCACGCGCGCACACACAGAGAGAGAGAGAGAGAGAGAGAGAGAGAGAGAGAGAGAGAGAGAGAGAGAGAGAGAGAGAGAGAGAGAGAGAGAGAGAGAGAGAGAGAGAGAGAGAGAGAGAAGAGAGAGAGAGAGAGAGAGAGAGAGAGAGAGAGAGAGAGAGAGAGAGAGAGAGAGAGAGCATCTATGGAATTTGTCAAATGAAATCAGCAACAAATGTGAGTACCTGAGTGAATCAGTGAGACCTAATGCATGCACACACACACACGCACACACACACACACACACACACACACACACACACACACACACACACACACACACACACACACACACACACACACACACACACACACACGCAGAGAGAGCAAGGGAGAGATGAAAGGAAACTGACCCGTTCAACTTTGAGAAAGTTTACTCTGAGATCTAAGAGCTGCAACTTTGTTTTGAAAGCAAAGTAATTGTTCCCATAACATATATTCCCATACAAAAGAGGGCCAGAGCATGGACTGATTTTTGTTCATGATACATGTTCATTCACAACATTCTGAACTGCTTTTTTACCATGTGAATTATGTAATAATTTTTGTAGCTAGTTATTGCTTTTATGGTCAGTGTTCAGAATTTGATTATCAAAAAATTATATTGTTATTCAATGTTCATTCTTCACTCCTGGTCATTTATGCATATTGCTGCTGGTTTTTTTATATATATATTATTAAATTAATATCTTCAAAATTCTAAAGTTAATAATTTTTTTCCACATTTGGTTCATTAAAATAAATAATATTCAACTACAATCCGATTCTAAGTCTTGTACTTTAGGTGTTTCTTATGTGGCGATTTATGTGGTATTTTGTTAAAACAGACATTTCAAAACTTATCAAAAACTACCAAAATTCTACTATTTGAAGGAATATTTATTTTTTTATGTCTTGTATAATGTTTATACATGTATAAATTCACAAAATGTATAACAAAAGTTATGATATGAGCAGTTGGCCACATCCAGTAAAATGAATGGATCTCTATTGCCCCCTATGGACAAAACAATTTCTTTCTTAAATTGTAATTCCTTCAAGTTTGTCTTTGACCAACAGATGGCAGAATTGTACAGCTAACACCTATATCAATATCCAGAAACAAATTCATTTTAATTTAGATCATGATTTAAGTATTTTTTTCATAAAAAATTGATATTTCACACGCAAGCTAATGGTATAAATGAGGATTTGTGTGGTAAATAGGTACAAAAGTACTTTGAATATCCAAAAACACAGCATTACTGTATAGATGAGAAGTGAACAAAAAAAATAATATATTATATGTAATATTAAAAATGTATATTTTTTTTACAATCACTCTTTACATTTTGGGGTCATATAGACCCCAAATGCACTGAGTGTAAACAGGAAACTAAGGACATATTAGGGTTAATATGATCACACACAGAAAACACTGGACAATAATATGACATGATATCAGAAGCTGATGAATGAACTTACCGTAATGTGATATTTATGACCGTTTTTAACTCCTGGAAATGAGACTTTACATCTCGGCAGAATCGAGTCTTTTCTTTCGGTTTGGCCTCAGAACGCGCATGCGCAGGAGGCCTCAGGTGTGTCCTCAGAGTGCGCATGCGCAGGAGGCATTCTTCTTCTTCTTCTTCAGCGTCCATTAGCATCTGCTCTTCAAAGCTTGCTCTGCTTTGTTCATTCTCCCCGTTCTCCAGTATTTCCTTCCTTCCTGTCCGTTACTGCCGCTTTTCCTTCCACCCTGTTCCCTCTGCTCTTCATAGTGTGTGTAACTCAGCAGCACATGCTCTATAGTTTCTGCAACCTCACAATATCCACGGAAACATTTGGGCGCTTCCTTATCATGTGTAGCCATTCGGATTACTGTGAGCTATCCTTCATCTGGGCCCTCATTTATTAACAGTGCGTAGAAAATGTTCTATATTTCGTCGTATGACTGAAATTTAGAATGTGTCTACAAGAAAATCTGTATTTATCAAACGTGCGTACACAGTTCGAGTAAGCAATCGCTGTTGATGAATCCCACATGTGCGTAAGTGCCCTGCTCGTTCACGATCACAGTCATTAGCATTCAGAAACGCCTCCAATGAACCATATATGGGGACAACACATCCCTTTAAAATCACGAGATTGTTTTTTTTCTCCCTCACCGCAGTTATGGCAAAAAGAGGAACTTCACAAACACAAAATGAGTCAATCATTTTAACGTTGACGACAATGACGTTTAACAACAACAACAACAAATTTGCAACACAAATGATTATTTGTCTAGCAGAGAACAGCTTTTGTGGCGATGTGGGTCAGTCTGTGGCTCCAATAATGTCTGGAAATCTGGCGACTGCAGGCAAGCCCCGTTTTATTTTGGCTTGTTGAGGATTTCAGTGAGGGAACTGTGGGTCGGGTCCAAGGAAAAAATTGCATCCAACATTTGTCACAACTGTCTTTTTTAGGGTTAGAAACCAATTACGCATTGTGTTTAAAATTACTTTAAATCTATATCCATCCATCCATATAGATAAAGATAGTCATTTTAAAGACAATGCATAATTTTATATATAAATTTAGTGTTAAATAAATTTAGCACGATCATTCGAATATACTCCCAGGTTTCTACTGATATAAAGCCATATGTTAATTGCTGAAGTAACCCTTTCCGTGCTGTTTGATGTGTAGTATCGCTGTTCTACCACTAGTTTCTCTGCGTCAGCATGCTCAGAGGTGTGCTTATAATACACACATTTCCACGTAAAAGTTGGTAAATCCCACACTTTGCGTGAAACTGTTCTTACGCACTCACTACGCTCAGAACTGCGTACGCACCCTTGATAAATGAGGCCCTGGTCATCACTATTCTTACATTCTGGGTTAGAATGTAAGATCTAAGACCATGTAAGATGTCTAACCCTCCCTTTAGTTTCCCTGTCCCTGATGATGCCATTCTCTAATGGCTCCATATTTTACTCTTTCCTTTGGATTTTACGTCTTCATATTTGCTTCAATCTTCTGTTTTCTAACAGCTTGTTTGGAATTTGTCCACTCTCTCTTTAAGTGTGTTTAGCGCCCCCTCCTGACCTGGAGTGTGTGACACAATGGCTTCCTCAGTCTCCTGATAACAGCACTCTATTTGTACTGTAAACACATGCAGTTACTGTAAAGCTGCTTTGAGACAGATGTGTATTATGAAAAGTGCATATTTCAATGATTTTCTAATGTATGGCTTATTGGACTGAAGCTTTGCATTCGGATGAAATGCACAAACGGGTCAAACACTGATTCTGTCTAACGCTTCATTCTCTTTAGACTGATATTGAAGATTTCATTATTTATGTGACTCAATCAAGACTGTATATCTGCGCTATAATAAAGCTCGCGCACTGATAGATTTATGTTGGTCTCAGATGGAAGAGAAGTGGTCAGGGGGTCTCTCATCCCTCTCTCTCTCTCTCTCTCTCTGAGGAAGATGTATTCTGTGTTTGATTGGTTTATATCTGCTGGAAGCACTCCAATGAGGAACAGGTGCTGGTGGAGTGACTGGGAGTTAGAGAATGGTCTCTGCTATCTTCTATCACGAGATCTTCAGGAGCTCAAGGAAGGCCTGGATATCTGACCAACAGATGACTATATTTAGATTTGCTTTACGTTGTTTATCACATTCCTATACCCTGTATGTATGATGTAATCTGTCTCTCATTGGTTCAAATCATGTTACACACTCCGTATTCAATGTATATAACCGATGTTTAATAATTAAAGCGGAGAGATTTTGGATACTCTGCCTCAGCGCTGAGTCTTTGCTCATTCAGCGGCCCCTTCAGAAACCTGGGATGAGACACGAATAAGGGGCAAAAACCGAACACACACCCAAACACAGAGTAACTGTGAAATATATTTTGTCTGAAACATAAGGAACAATTGATGACTCAATGATTAATATACATAACCATACAGTTATAGATCAAAACTATACAACAAATATTAATTTGCATTTCTCAATCGTTTCAGAAATTGAACAAAATAAAACATCAGAGCAGCGCTGACACAGGTTAGGGCTAGAGTATGTGCTGTCTGTACACGAACTGTCATTTGCAGTGGAAATAATGAGTTTGATTTAATCCTATCACTAATGTATTCATTCTGTTGTTCAGTGCTGTGCTTCGGCTGTAAGGCGGAGTGATATGGAATGGTGATGCGGCCCAAACCTGCTGGAACTTCTTCCCTGAAATAACTGCACACCATAGACCGATCATCAGCCAATCAGGGCCAAGCATCGGCAGCTGTAGTTTAATACATAATGCTGGACTGAACCGTTGCTCATGAAACATATTAATGTCAATGTGTGGGAAGAAACTACATGTCAATGATTTTGAGTTCTCTCAACACATTTACATTCCCTAAGAATCTTTACTGACACTGACACACACACAGAGTAAAGTTTCTTAAGGAACGTAAATGCGTTGAGAGAACTTAAAATCATTGACATGTAGTTTCTTCCCACATATTATTGACATTAATATGTTTCATGTGCAACACACAAACAGACAGACATACACACTCTCTCTCTCTCACACACACAAACACACAGGATATGGAGAATCTGTTTATTTCCTGCTGGTCACGTGACGGTGTGTGTGTGGGAGTAAGTGTGTGTGTGTGTGTGTGTGTGTGTCACTCGTCTCTGCGGGGGCTTTTGGCCGCTGGGCTCTCCGCTGGCTCCACCCCTCTCCTCTTCCTCAGGTGTGTGTGTGTGTGTCACTCGTCTCTGCGGGGACTTTTGGCCGCTGGGCTCTCCACTGGCTCCGCCCCTCTCCTCTTCCTCAGGTGTGTGTGTGTGTGTGTGTGTGTGTGTGTGTGTGTGTCACTCGTCTCTGCGGGGGCTTTTGGCCACTGGGCTCTCCGCTGGCTCCGCCCCTCTCCTCTTCCTCAGGTGTGTGTGTGTGTGTGTGTGTGTGTGTGTGTCACTCGTCTCTGCGGGGGCTTTTGGCCACTGGGCTCTCCGCTGGCTCCGCCCCTCTCCTCTTCCTCAGGTGTGTGTGTGTGTGTGTGTGTGTGTGTGTGTGTCACTCGTCTCTGCGGGGGCTTTTGGCCGCTGGGCTCTCCGCTGGCTCCGCCCCTCTCCTCTTCCTCAGGCCCTTCATCTTCCTCGTCTGCAGTTTGTCCAGGTTCTGCTTCTGCATGTGCAAGCGGCCCAGTCTCGTGCCAAAGGCATCATGGGAAATATTCTTCTTCTTCTTGGGCTGCAGGAGAGATGGAGGAAGCACATGACTGACCAGAGAAACATCTGGACAGCAGTTACACAACAGAGCCACATGTCCCAGCATTCCCTGTGTGTGTGTGTGTGTGTGTGTGTGTGTGTGTGTGTTGTTTCTAGCATCTGTAAAACCGCATCCTACCATCTTAAAAATATATCTAAACTACGGCACATGCTCTCAGTGCTGAACAGTTAGTCGATGCGTTCATGAGCTCAAGGCTAGATTATTGTAATGCTCTACTGGGTGGTTGCCCTGCTCGCTTAATAAACAAACTCCAGCTAGTCCATGATAGATAGATAGATAGATAGATAGATAGATAGATAGATAGACAGACAGACAGATAGACAGACAGATAGACAGAGACAGACAGACAGAGAGATTATTGTAATGCTCTACTGGGTGGTTGCCCTGCTCGCTTAATAAACAAACTCCAGCTGGTCAGCCTGATCTCATGAAATGGTGTATGTATGACACGCCAATTCCTATGCCATTTTGGTGTGCTATCAAGACGCATAATCGCTTTTTAGTTTAGTTTAGTAGTACTTTATTGTTCAGCCTAAGCTGAAAATTGATCTTTGGTCTCGCCACACAATCACAGAACAATTTACAGTACACAACATACAATAAATACATCTAACAATACAATACATCTACAATGACAAAATTAAAATATTCACATTTCTTACCTCTTATTCAAAAGACTTATTGCGTTTGGTACGAACGTTTGTTTATATATTGCTCTAATTGCTTTTGGCACTCTATAGCGACGACGTGATGGTAGTAATTCAAAAACATGATTCAAGGGGTGTGTTGTGTCTCTTGTTATAATCAAAGCTTTTCTCTGAACAGCAGTTTGGTATAACTGAGCGACAGATTTTTGCTTTAATCCTATAATTTTTCCAGCTACTCTTGTAACTCTGTCTAATTTAACTTTATTTACCAGAGTAACTCGTCCGAACCACACTGTAATGTTATACCCTAAAACACTCTCAATTAGACCTGTATAAACTCTTTGCAGCACAGCTGTACTCACACAAAAATCTTTCAATTTCCTTAGCAAGAATAACCTTTGATTTGCTTTCTTACAAATAAGAGCCACATTATCAGAGAAGTTCATTTTACAATCAATCATGATTCCTAAATATTTAAAAGTCTTCACAATTTCAACAGTTTGATCACATAGCAGTATTTCTGTTAAAGGCTCCGGATAATTTAAAATCAGCTCTTTTGTTTTATGGACATTTATCAATAAGGAACTTTCTTCACACCATTTTTCTAATTTCAAAACATGTTCCTCGTACTCAAAATGTACAGTCTTTCCATAAAAGGGCCACAAGTGCCATATCATCTGCGTATTTATATAATTTATAATTCTCATGCTGCACTCTTATACCATTTGTATAGACCGAAAATAAAAGAGGTGACAGGACGCATCCTTGGGGTGCCCCCGTATTTAAAAATATAATATCTGATTCGAACCCTCGAGCACAAACTCGCTGTGGTCGATTTGTTAAAAAATTCTTTATCCAATGAACTATTCCTCCATTTACACCTAGGATCAAGAGACGTTCCAATAGCAGATGTATCTGCATGGTATTAAAGGCAGACGTGTAATCAATAAAAAGAACACGCACGTAAGCCTTTGCTTTTTGTAAATGGCTTGTAATTGTATCGACCATAGTGAGCGTTGCATCCTCTGTTCCTCTTTGTGCTTTATATGCAAATTGCAGTACGTCTAATTGTTCTGATATGTCTTGTTTAATATAATCACTAACTACTCTTTCCATGCATTTAGCAAGTATTGATGTTAACGCCACTGGATGAAAGTCATCTAGATTCTTTGCTTTTACTTTTTTCGGAAGAGGTCTTATAAATGATAACTTCCATAGATTCGGTACTATCTGTAAGTTTAATAAAAACTGAAATAATTTTGTTAGGGGGTCAGTTAGTTCATTTGCACATATCTTTAAAACTCTGCCCTTAAGGCCATCTGGACCCGGTGCTTTATTGGGTTTAATACTTTTAAGTGACCTTCTGATTTGGTCCCCTGTCAACCAAATTGGTGGCGCCACTGGGATATTATTACTTATTTGTTCAATCTTATTCCAGTTATCGGCTACATCATATCTTCCATAAAACAAATTCAAATCGTTAACCCATTTAAAACCATCCGTCCCTATAATGATATCATTATTTACATTTCTTGAGTCACGCCCCATCATCTTATTCAAGCCTTGCCAAGCACTCCTTGCGTCTTGATTCGCTAACTGATCCTCTATCTTATGTTTAAAATCAATCTTTGCTTTCTGTATCATAGCTCTCAGTTCCTTCCTTTTAATTTTAAATCCATCATGATTATTTTCCCGAAATGCCCAATTCTTTTCATTGAGGAGTTTTTTTAAATCTTTAGAGAGCCATGGCTTATTATTTGAGAAGATTTTAACCATCTTAGTATCAATAACTGTTTCTTCACAAAATTGAATATAAGAGGTAATACAGTCAGTTAGTTCGCGAGTTAGCGTGTTAATCAACACTGTTTCATTCACACACACACTGCCCCTAAACCTACCCATCACACACACACACACTGCCCCTAAACCTACCCATCACACACACACACTGCCCCTAAACCTACCCATCACACACACACACACTGCCCCTAAACCTACCCATCACACACACACACACACTGCCCCTAAACCTACCCATCACACACACACACACACTGCCCCTAAACCTACCCATCACACACACACACTGCCCCTAAACCTACCCATCACACACACACACACACTGCCCCTAAACCTACCCATCACACACACACACACTGCCCCTAAACCTACCCATCACACACACACACACACTGCCCCTAAACCTACCCATCACACACACACACACTGCCCCTAAACCTACCCATCACACACACACACTGCCCCTAAACCTACCCATCACACACACTCACCTAAAGGATTATTAGGAGCACACACTAATGCTGTGTTTGACCCTTTCGCCTCCAGAACTGCCTTAATTCTCCGTGGCATTGATCAACAAGCTGCTGAAAGCATTCTTTAGAAATGTCGGCCCATATTGATAGGAGAGCATCTTGCAGTTGATGGAGATTTGTGGGATGCACATCCAGGGCACGAAGCTCCCGTTCCACCACATCCCAAAGATGCTCTATTGGGTTGAGATCTGGGGACTGTGGCGGCCATTTTAGTTCAGTCAACTCATTGTCATGTTCAAGAAACCAATCTGAAATGATTGGAGCTTTGTGACATGGTGCATTATCCTGCTGGAAGTAGCCATCAGAGGATGGGCACATGGTGGTCATAAAGGGATGGACATGGTCAGAAACAATGCTCAGGTAGGCCGTGGCATTTAAACGATGCCCAATCGGCACTAAGGGGCCTAAAGTGTGCCTAGAAAACATCCCCCACACCATTACACCACCACCACCAGCCTGCACAGTGGGAACAAGGCATGATGGGTCCATGTTCTCATTCTGTTTACGCCAAATTCTGACTCTACCATCTGAATGTCTCAACAGAAATCGAGACTCATCAGACCAGGCAACATTTCTCCAGTCTTCAACTGTCCACTATCGGTGAGCTCGTGCAAATTGTCGCCTCTTTTTCCTATTTGTAGTGGAGATGAGTGGTCCCCGGTGGGGTCTTCTGCTGGTGTAGCCCATCCGCCTCAAGGTTGTGTGTGTTGTGGCTTCACAAATGCTTTGCTGCATACCTCGGTTGTAACGAGTGGTTATTTCAGTCAAAGTTGCTCTTCTATCAGCTTGAATCAGTCGGCCCATTCTCCTCTGACCTCGAGCATCAACAAGGCATTTTCTCCCACAGGACTGCTGCAGACTGGATGCTCTTCCCTTTTCACACCTTTCTTTGTAAACCCTAGAAATGGTTGTGTGTGTAAATCCCAGTAACTGAGCAGATTGTGAAATACTCAGACCGGCCCGTCTGGCACCAACAACCATGCCACGCTCAAAACGGCTTAAATCACCTTTCTTTCCCATTCTGACATTCAGTTTGGAGTTCAGGAGATCGTCTTGACCAGGACCACACCCCTAAATGCACTGAAGAACTGCCATGTGATTGGCTGATTAGATAAATGCATTAATGAGCAATAGAACAGGTGCTCCTAATAATCCTTTAGGCGGGTGTATTCAGACACATTTTGAACACGCAACTCAAAACTCTTCCCTAAACCTACCGATTTGTGTATTATAAAAAACAGGATATAACGGGCAGATACGACTGCAGGCATAATTTATTCAGAAAGTACAAATACTCCAAGTGTTCCGAGGCCAACCGATTGATTTGTTTGAAGAAATCCCCTAAAGCGATCAGAACGTCGAGTCCAGCCGCCAAAGATTAATATTACATTTGAAATATTCCCGCCGGAAGAACCGTCACGTCAGCTTTGACAGCATTGGCTGTGGTGTGTCTCGTGACCGATCGCGTCATTCTAAAGAGTCGTCGTGTGTATTATTCTGTATCAGTCTGTGTGTGTTCTGTTCACAAAGGGGCGCGGTCATTTCAACGACTAAAACATTGAGAGCATTTCTGTTCTTCACATGAAGACATCGTAGGACTTCAGAAGACTTGGAATGCAACACGAGTTAATACTTTTAAACAGTTTTTTGGTCCGCTTTTGCAATTAATCCACGCTGTACACTAGACTGTAGATTTATTTGCCTGTTACGTGTTTTATATTGTTGGGAGTGTGTAGGTTTAGGGTAGGAGTGGAGTTAGTTGCCCCAAAATATAAAATTAGGCTATAAATATTAATTCTGTGAGATCAGGTTGGCGGAATCACACGGCGTAGACATACACGCGGATAGCTCAAAATGCGTACAGATAACACGCCTCTTGGCTTTAGGAAGTGCCGTGTATGTTTACGCAGAGTCATGATGTCATGTTGAGCTGGTCCAAACCGCAGCAGCTCGAGTTCTTACCAGAACCAGGAAGTATGATCATATTAGTCCAGTTCTGTCAACACTGCACTGGCTCCCTATTAAACATCGCAGACATTTTAAAATCCTGCTTATTACTCAAAGCACTAAATGGTTTAGCTCCAGTACTTAAGCGAGCTCTTAACACATTATACTCCATCACGTCTACTGCGGTCTCTAAACTCTGGCCAGTTGATCATACCTAGAATATCTAAATCAACTGCAGGCGGTCGATCCTTTTCCTCTTTAGCTCCTAAACTCTGGAACAGTCTTCCTAGCATTGTTCGGGAAGCAGACACACTCTGTCAGTTTAAATCTAGACTAAAAACACATCTGTTTACTATGGCATACACACAGAACATTATTAACTCTCATTATTCAGATCAATTGACTGATTGTTCGGCTGCATTAACTAGGTCAGCCGGAACCGGGAACACTTCCCATAACACCTGATGGACTCGTTACATCATCAGAAGAGCGGCATCTACGCTAATGTTAGTCCCTCTGTTTATCCCGAGGGTTACTGCAGTCGGCCGGATCAGATGGTGTGTGTGTGTGTGTGTGCCGCACCTTCACTCCTTTGGGCCGTCGGTGAGCGGTTCTGTACAGGTCTTCTGAGGCCATGTGGCTCCTCCTCATGGTGAAGTCGAAGGAAGGGCCCATCTCCTCCAGCTCGATGCGCGGCGTGCGGCAGCCTGACTTCTTCAGCAACACCCTGGGAACACACATCAGGAGTGTGTTGGGTCATGTGACGCAGTGGTGGGTGGGTGTGTGTGTGTGTGTGTGTGTGTGTGTGTGTGTGTGTGTGTGTGTGTGTGTGTGTGTGTGTGTGTGTGTGTGTGTGTGTGTGTGTGTGTGTGTGTGTGTGTGTGTGTTCACCTGTAGCTCCGCATGTAGATCCTGCCCTCCACCGCTGTGAAGTGAAGCACATGCTCAAGTCCAGCCAGACGCACCGCAGACACTCTGGGTCCACAGAAGAAGTCTGACACACACAGACACAGACACACACACAGACACACACACAGACACACACACAGACACACACACACATATGAATGGAAGCAATGCTGTGTTTAATCTAGGTTATATAATCAGTGAAGACTGCAGTGATGTGTGGTGTCTGCTGATTAAGATGAGTCCTCTATAATAAACTCTCTATAATAAACACACCCTGATGTGTGTGTGTGTGTGTGTGTGTGTGTGTGTGTAGGTTTAGTGGCAGTGTAGGGGGATAAAAAATACGGTTTGTAAAGTATAAAATCCATTACGCCTATGGAAAGTCCCCATAAAACATGGAAACACTATGTGTGTGTGTGTGTGTGTCTGTGTTCACCTGTCAGCACGTTCTTCAAGCGCTGGTGCTCTCGGTCCGTGTCGAACAGCTCTCCGGCGAACACAAGCATTGGTTTGGTGCCCACAGGACACGTGTCCTTCTGCACACACACACAGATCAAAGTCAGTTAGAGGCACACACACACACACACACACACACACACACAGATCAGCGCCAGGTTCTCTTACACACACATCCCCTGAAGCTCCCCTTCACACACACACACACCTTCAGGTCCCTCAGAGACACGGAGCGCTCCAGGCCCAGCTCAAACATGTCCAGCACGTGGAAGTCAAACATGCGGCCGAAGATCAGGTTGTTGGGCCTCTTCTTGTTGTGCGATCCGAACAGAAACAGAGAACAGTCAGACTTCTTGGAGAAGAACTCCTGGAGGAGAGCAAACACAGGAGCGTTAAGTGTGTGTGTGTGTGTGTGTGTGTGTGTGTGTGTGTGTGTGTGTGTGTGTGTGTGTGTGTGTAGATGAGGATCAGGGCTGTGTGTGCGCATGTGCGTGTCATGAGCTCACCAGAGCCGTGGAGTCCTCGAAGGGCCGCACCATGTTCTTCCTGTCAGGACAACACACCATCATCATCATCATCACCAACATCATCATCATCATCATCATCATCATCATCACCACCACCACCACCATCATCATCACCAACATCATCATCATCATCATCATCATCATCATCATCATCATCATCATCATCACCAACATCATCATCATCATCATCATCACCAACATCATCATCATCATCATCATCATCATCATCATCATCATCATCATCATACTGGCATGTGTGACTGTGTTACAATGTGTTACTTCATTGACAACTTCAATCTCTTCTGGAGTCAGAGACAACTGTTTACATCAAATGGCCTTCACCCAAACAAACTTGGTGCACTTGAGTGCTAAAGGACAATATCATTTTTCCCTTCATCATCCTTCAGCTGTGTGTTTTAACCCACTCAACCTGATACAGAGTATGGACGACCACAGGACTTCATTTCAGCTCCTGAATGGACATGCGGCTGACACATCCCACAAGGACAATTACCCCTTTTCCACCAGAATGAACCGAGTGCTAGTTCAGAGCCCGTGCTAGTGTCAGTTCTAAGTTGGTTCGACTTGAGAGCCTTTATGAACCGTTTTGGCTTTCCACATGTAAGAGAGCCACCGCAGAGCTAGGTCTTACGTCACTGTATACGTCTCATCTTTCTCGCTAGTGTTTTAGCAATGCTAGCGAGGCAGCGGGAAATACAAACACACCAGGCTTGTTCGAGATGCATCGGCGCTGCGCAGACCGATCCGTGTATGATATCAAAATACCGCGTGAGCGATTCAAATGCATAAGGGGTCGTTGGCGCTCGCTCTACTTTGATGTCATACGCGATCAGTCTGCACAGCGCGCGCCGATGCATCTCGAACAAGCCTTCCCTCAGTGGCTCATGGCTTTATGATCCTACATCAGCATTAAAACGCCGCAAATCCAACGCATTCGTGCAGCTCTCCATGATTTGTATAGACGGAGATTACAATCCAGCAGCTGTTAGCTTGATTAGCTGCTATTGAAAAAATGGCGGTCACAGGTTTGTGTTCATCTTGTTGATCACGGTAACGCCGCCCCCAGCCGGTGACGCAAGCGGTTCTTACTTCTAGCCCAGCAATGTTTTGGTGTTACTTAAGAACCACTCTTCCTGGCTCGGAGCTGGTGCTTTGGCTGTGGAAACTCAAAGAACCGATTTGAAACTAGGCTCTGGCTCCGATTTAGCACCAGCACTGCCTTGGTGGAAAAGGGGTAAATGATAAGACCACGCAGCCGCAACAACCATTGCTCACGGACACACTCCCAGCGGAGCCCTGCCCACAGAGCTCACCACAGACTGACTGTGATGGATTAGAACTGCTCCAGGATTCAGCGCCCAAAGATGACATTCTGGAAAATGGACAGGGAAGCCAGGACAACATACTTCAGCTTCCGATAACACCTGAGCAACAGCCCCTCTCACTGGACACGTTCCGGTCTGTCTAGAGGCATGTTGTGGCTTACTGTTTTGTCTGTATCAGTATTTAAGCGAATATCATTTATGACCTTTATGAGCGCTGTCTCTGTGATGCGGTCGGAATCCAGATTGAAAATTGCCAATGTATCTGTTCGAGTTTAAGAATTTGTTCAGCTGACTGAGAACAACTTTTCAATGATCCTGTCCGACTTGAGGCAGCCCGACTCCGGGTGACTGTGACGTATGGCATCAAAGCCACAGCTCCAACACCTCCGATGTGAACTAGGGCTGCACAATTAATCGAAATCGAACCGCAGTCGCGATTTGGCTTGTGTGCGAGTATGAAAGCTCAAAGGCTGTGATTTTAATTAAATAAATGCCCAGTGTGTTAGCGAAGAGCGGCTCTGTGATAAACGCTGCTCCGTCTGAAGGACTGCGAGTTTGAGTCGCTTATAACGCGCGTTTGGAAAAGCAACACGAGTCAAACATCTTCACAAACTAGTGAAGCGTTCATAAACCTGTTCAACTAAAGACAACGTTTAATAACATGTTTAACTCACTTCATATGGTCAGTCGAGTGTGTGTGAGCTGATGTGGCTTCTCATCAGAGTGAGGCAGACGAGGCGTTCTTTTATAGCGTTCTACGTCCATCAGCACGGCATTATAATGCACTTTACTGTCGTCATCTTTAATCAAAGCGTCTCTATCTTCTGTTTACAGAACGTCATTACTTCTCTGAGGCAAATGTGGCGTTTTCCGCTCGAGGGCGCCCTCTGGCTTTCAGTATGAATTAAAAACTTTTGGGTAATCAATAATAAGAAAATAGAGCACTTGCTTTCTGACCAATCACAGCAGAGCCGCTCAGAGAGGCGGGGCTTAGAGACGGATGCAGCGGCAGTGCAGAGCATTAAGTGTGTGTGACCGCGGGTGTGTGTGCAGAATTACACCTGATGATGTCACACTTACTTCTTATACATCACTGCATTGGGTTTCTTCAGCGCGTACTGAAAAACAAACAAAGCCAGTGAGAACACACACACACACACACACACACGATGATAAAATATTTACATTTAATCATTTAGCAGACGCTTTTATCCAAAGCGACTTACAAAAAAGGAGAGAGTAATAGAAGCAACGAAACAGACAAGGCCAACAACCTGTAAGAGCTGTAAGAAATCTCAATTAATTAGCACAATAAACAATTTTTTTATTTTATTTTATTTTTTAATTTTTTAAATAGACATCTACAACAAAAACTCACGTACGCAAAATACAGAACACTGGATTTTGATAGCTATGATAACAACCCATTAGGACTAAGGCTGTTGCCCCAGCTGTTGTCGTTAATGCAGATTCAGTGGCCCAATGGGTTGGTTTTGTATTCTAGCTAAACGCGCAGCAATAGCCATCTACAACAAAAACTCACGTACGCAATATACAGAACACTGGATTCTGATAGTTATGATAACTATGTAACATACCCGCCTGAAGGCACAAATCCGGATGAGAGACGTAGATATGATCCAGGAGTGTGCGCTTTTGGTCGTTGCTGTGGTGATCAGTAAGTGCTATTCTGTATTGGTCAAGTGCAAATGGAAAAGATGTGTCTTAAGATGTTTTTTAAAAATGGCTACAGACTCGGCAGCACGAATTGAGATCGGCAGGTCATTCCACCAGGTAGGAACGGTCCAGGAAAATGTCCGTGAGAAATCGGAAAATGTCCGTGAGAGCGATTTCATGCCTCTTTGGGATGGAACCACGAGGCGCCGCTCGCTCGCAGAACGCAAGCTTCTGGAGGGTGTGTAAGTCTGAGCAAGTGAATTTAGGTATATTGGTGCAGAGCCAGAGGTTGTTTTGTAGGCGATAACTAGTGCCTTGAATTTGATGCGAGCAGCCACTGGCAACCAGTGCAGTTTGATGAAGAGAGGCGTAACATGCGCTCTCTTCGGCTCATTAAAGACCACTCTCGCCGCTGCATTCTGGATCAGCTGCAAGGGTTTGATAGTGCATGCTGGAAGCCCAGCCAGAAGAGCATTACAATAATCCAGTCTGGAGAGAACAAGAGCTTGAACCAGGAGTTGTGCAGCCTGTTCTGATAGGAAGGGTCTAATCTTTCTAATGTTGTATAAAGCAAATCTGCAGGACCGGGCTGTTGCAGTAATGTGGTCAGTGAAGTTTAACTGGTCATCAATCACAACTCCAAGGTTCCTGGCTGTCCTTGATGGAGTTATGGTGGATGAACCAAGCTGAATGGAGAAATTTTGATGAAGTGCTGGGTTGGTTGAGAAAACAAGTAATTCTGTCTTTGCAAGATTGAGTTTAAGATGATGCTCTTTCATCCAGTCAGAAATGTCTGTCAGACAGGCAGCGATACGAACACTGACTGTAGGATCATCTGGTTGAAATGAGAAGTAGAGTTGAGTGTCATCAGCATAGCAGTGATAGGAGAAGCCATGTTTCTGAATGACGGAACCTAATGATGACATGTAGATGGAGAAGAGAAGTGGTCCAAGCACTGAGCCCTGGGGAACCCCAGTAGCTAGATGATGTGACTTAGACACTTCACCTCTCCATGACACCCTGTAGGACCTACCAGAGAGGTAAGACCTGAACCACTGGAGAGCAGATCCTGAGATCCCCGTCCTCTTAAGTGTTGACAGGAGGATCTGGTGGTTAACTGTGTCAAAAGCAGCAGACAGATCCAGCAGAATGAGCACTGAGGATCTGGAAGCTGCTTTTGCCAGTCTCAGTGCCTCAGTTACCGAGAGCAAGGCAGTCTCAGTCGAATGGCCGCTTTTGAAGCCGGATTGGTTGTTGTCTAGGAGGTTGTCCCTTTCAAGAAACATAGAGAGTTGATTGAACACAACTCGCTCAAGGGTCTTTGCAATGAAAGGCAGAAGGGATACCGGTCGGTAGTTTTCTAAAAGTGCTGGATTCAGAGAGGGTTTCTTAAGCAGTGGGGTTACCCGAGCCTGCTTAAATGCTGTGGGAAAGGTTCCCGTGTGAAGAGAAGTGTTGACAATGTGAGTGAGTGCAGGAGTGATTGAAGAAGAAATAGCCTGAAGGAGATGAGTGGGTATAGGATCAAGAGGACAGGTAGTAGGGTGATTGGAAAGGATGAGTTTAGAAATATCTGCCTCGGAGAGCGGAGAGAAGGATGGAAGCGTGTTCGTGTTAGTTGTTGAGATGTGCGTGTCAGTTTGTGGTGAGGAGAACTGTTTGCTAATGAGAGCTGTTTTGTTGGTGAAAAATGATGCAAAGTCATCAGCTGTAAGAGTTGATGAAGGAGGGGGAGGAGGTGGACAAAGGAGAGAGGAGAATGTTTTAAAGAGTTGGCGAGAGTCAGAGCAATTGTTGATTTTGTTGTGGTAGTATGTTTTAGCAGTGGAGACATTTGTAGAGAAAGAAGAGAGAAGAGACTGATACAAGGCAAGGTCAGTATTGTTTTTAGATTTATGCCATTTCCTCTCTGCCGCCCTGAGTCCAGAGCGATGTTCACGGAGAACTTCAGACAGCCAGGGGGCAGATGGGGTGGGACGGGCTGGTCTGGATGAAAGGGGGCAAAAACTGTCTAAGGAGGATGTTAGAGTGGAGCAAAGAGTGTCGGTAGCACTGTTAGTGTCCAGTGCTGAGAACTGAGCAGGTGGAGGGAGTGAAGATGAAACCATAGTGGATAGGCGAGAGGGAGAGAGTGAGCGTAGATTACGCCGAAAGGTAATCTGTGTAGGAGTACGTGTTGTATCAGGAGTCAGTATGAGGTTAAGAGTGATGAGAAAGTGGTCTGAGGTGTGTAATGGAGTAACTAAAGTGTTGTCTGTGGAGCAGTTGCGTGTGTAGACCAGGTCTAATTGGTTACCTGATCTGTGAGTAGCCGTAGTAGATACTAACTTAAGGTCAAATGAAGTCAGTAGAGTGCTGAAGTCTGCAGCTAGGTGTTTATCAAGATGGATGTTGAAGTCGCCAAGCAGTCGCACACACACACACACACACACACACTAGGGCGGAACGATATTCTGTCGCGATGTGCGCCTGTGAGATAGTAATATCGTCGGGACATGCGATGTGAAGGGTAGTAGTATTTGTTTATGGTCTGTAGTAAGGAAGCTCACAGGAAACACGAGTGTGTTGCTGGAGTGACCTGCCCGTTCCTCATCTCTGCAGTGATTGGTTCCCTGTGCCGCTGCTCACCGCTCACGGCCAAACATTCAAAGAGGAAAAAAAAAGGTTCGTACCAGAAATCATCTTTTTGGGACTATTTCGGCTACATAAAGGAGGATGTGGAACAGAAAGAGGTACTGCATGGAGTGTCTTGTGGCCACAAAACAAGAAAACACCACCAATGTGTCTGATCACTTCAAACGGCACCACAACGATCTCTACGACGAATACAAAGCAGGGCTCGACATTAACGCTTGTCCGGGAGAAGTGGGTGTTCTGAAGGGACAAGAGAAAGAGAATATTACTCGACTGACGGACAAGAGCCGGATTAAAACAAAAAACAACTAGCGAATCACCAAAAGGCAAGAATGTTTGTGCATTAGTTTAGTGTAAGTGGCGATCGATAGCGGATAATAATGAACTGATGATAATAAGCACTGTTGACGCTCGATCAGCCTCTCGAGGAGAAATCACAACACTAGAGCGTTTTCCTGAACACCATCACGACTGTAAATGACACTGATTTCATATGACGGCTCCATAAACAACTCATTAACATTCACTTAAAGTCAGTTAGTGTTGTTGTTCTATTTCAGCAGTGAAAATCGTTCACAGCAGAACCGTAACACGTCTCACTCACAGCAACAAGTGTGAACGATTCAGCGTTCGAATGAATCGTTTGAATGAACGACTCAGTGACTCACTCATTCAGACGGTCACCTGCTGCCCCCTACTGGAGGGTTAGTTTCCTGTTTGCAAACTTTCCAACATTTCTTTTTGTCACTTGTAATGAAGCGTGCTTATCACTGAAATTATTAATATCACGGAATGGTAATTATTGACTTTGGATGGATGGCTCTCAATATCGCAATATATATCGTTGGGGGAAAATAATATCGCAATGTAATTTTTTTCCAATATTGTGCAGGCCTAACACACACACACACACACACACACACACACACACACAACTCACCACGTCCTTTAGGGCCAGTGAGAGAACACACACACACACACACACACACACACACACACACAACTCACCACGTCCTTTAGGGCCAGTGAGAGAACACACACACACACACACAACTCACCACGTCCTTTAGGGCCAGTGAGAGAACACACACACACACACACACACACGCCTCACCACGTCCTTCAGGGCCAGTGAGAACACACACACACACACACACACACACACACACACACGTCTCACCACGTCCTTCAGGGCCAGTGAGAACACACACGTCTCACCACGTCCTTCAGGGCCAGTGAGAACACACACACACACACACACACACACGTCTCACCACATCCTTCAGGGCCAGTGAGAACACACACACACACACACACACACACACACACACACACACACACACACAACTCACCACGTCCTTTAGGGCCAGTGAGAGAACACACACACACACACACACACACACAACTCACCACGTCCTTTAGGGCCAGTGAGAGAACACACACACACACACACACACACACACACACACACACACGTCTCACCACGTCCTTCAGGGCCAGTGAGAACACACACACACACAGACACACACGTCTCACCACGTCCTTCAGGGCCAGTGAGAACACACACACACACACACACACACACACACGTCTCACCACGTCCTTCAGGGCCTGTGTGAGCATCTCGCTGGTGTTTCCTCCTTTAATGATCATGCTGTTCTTCAGGTTCTCCGTCAGCTTCGGCTCGCGGCTCTGCAGGAAACGCTTGGAGCGCCGCGTCTTGGCCTTCCTGGAGGAACACACACACACACACACTGAGTGGAGGAACAACACACACACACACACACTGGTCTTGTGGTTGTGTGTAGGGATCAACCGATATATAGGATTACCGATATTTTTCCCGGTATTTAAGCATTTTCCCATAATCGGGAATCGGGTTTGTAATATCGAATTTCCCGATAAACGGCGCCATCTTGTGGACGTTTTGAGAATTGCAGTCAAGCGCCAATAAAGGACCGTCTGAGGGGAGCGTCAACAGCGGTGAGGGAACACTACCTGATCATTAATACACTTCGTTTAACAGTCATGCACAGCTGAGATGTTATGAGATGATATGTATAGTTATGTCGTTTAAACTTGGCGCTGTAGAGACGAACTCACAGTCAGGTAATCCGTCATGTCAGAATACAGACGTCACTTCACAGGACTGAAATCAATCAGCCATGAACGAGAGCATGATGGAAATAACAGCGCTGAGTTTATTTCTCTCTCTCTCTGTGTGTGTGTGTGTGTGTGTGTGTGTGTGTGCTCAGTCGCGTTCACCACAGGCTACCGTATGCAGACAACACCGACTGGCTTAACTGCTTAACTTTGAGTGGCTTAAATATTAACGTCTGCTATTTAACATTGATATAATAAACACTGAATTAATCACAGCTTAAGCCCGTCTCCGCGAGGTGTGTGTTAAGCGCAGAGATGAAGACAGCGCTGCCGTCAGCCTTTCAGACGCCGACACACACACACACTCATTGATACCGATAAACAAACGGCGAACCCGGCACAGCTATCACCGCTCATAATCCCGGAGTATTCACTCTTTAGTCTATTAAACACACACCTGATAAAGCTGTAAGAGGAATGCTCGTCGCTACGGGAGTTGATCGATCAGCTCATTTCTGTTCTCCGTTTGAAGCATGAGACTTTAGAGATGTGTTTAGCCAGGTGTTAATGTGGCTGCATTTATAAATATAAAGGTGAAACCGCATTAATGTTCAAAGACTGCACTGCATTAGAACACTACTGGTGTCAGACGGGTTCACTGGTGTAGGTGTGTTGATCTGTGTGTAACGGAGTGAAGCCGCAAACACTAAAACCCTCAGCTCAGCGCTGTGACTGTAAACTACAGAAATAACACAATCAATAAATATCGCTCGATCACTAATACACACACACACACTCTCAATCTCTCTCTCTCTCTCTCATACACACACACACTCTCTCAATCTCTCTCTCTCTCTCTCATACACACACACACTCTCTCAATCTCTCTCTCTCTCTCATACACACACACACTCTCTCAATCTCTCTCTCTCTCTCATACACACACACACACACACTCTCACTCTCTCTCTCATACACACACACACACACTCTCACTCTCTCTCTCTCTCTCTCATACACACACACACACTCAATCTCTCTCTCTCTCTCTCTCTCTCTCATACACACACTCTCTCTCTCTCTCTCTCTCTCTCTCTCTCTCTCTCTCTCTCTCTCACACACATACACACACTCTCTCTCTCTCATACACACACACATCTCCACGAGCACAAACTCTCACACACACACACTCACACACACACACACTCTCTCTCTCTCTCTCTCTCTCTCTCTCTCTCTCTCATACACACACACACACTCACTCACACACACACTCTCTCTCTCTCTCTCTCTCTCTCATACACACACACACACTCTCACGCACACACACAGAAATCCCCACGAGCACAAACTAACAAAAAAAAAACAGACAAACACTACTATCTCTCTCTCATACACACACAGAGATCTACACATGAGCACAAACTCTCACACACACTATCTCGCTTAAAAACTCTCTCTCTCTCTCATACACACACACACACACACATCTCCACGAGCACAAACTCTCTCTCTCTCTCTCTCTCTCACACACACACACACACACACACACACACACACACACACACACACACACACACACACTCTCTCTCTCTCTCTCTCTCATACACACACAAATCTCCACATGAGCACACTCACACAAACACACACACACTCACTTTCACTCTCTCAAACACACACACACACAGATCTCCACGAGCACAAAATCACACACACACAAACTCACTCACTCTCACACACACACTCGCTCAGCGAGTTGTTTTTCTTCACAAACAGACTTCAGAACTATAGCGACAGTGAGGTCTTGATAAGTTTACTCACACGATCCCGTCTTGATGCGCCATGCTTGAGTGTGTGTGTGTGTGTGTGTGTGTGAGAGATGGAACACGTGAAGCTGCTCAGTGAAGCCAGCGCAAAACTCCCGTCTGGTTTCCGGTGGAGCCGGAAGTGTCAAAATACAGGTCTCTCTATGCGCGTTTCATTTTCACGTCAAACTAAACCAACTCCATTAAAGGGTTAGTTCAGCAGAAATGAGATGTCTGTCATTAACTCCTCTCCCTAATGTCGCTCCACACCCGTAAGACCTCCGTTCATCTTCACACACAGTTTAAAGGGATAGTTCACTTTGAAATTAAATGTTGGTGTTGCTCTACACCCTCTGGCTCGGCATCCGCAGCACTCGGGGGTTTGGACAGATGGGGAGGGAAAAGGAGACGGAAGCGTGAGGAGCAACAGAGGCGGGAGAGTGGAGAGAGGAAAAGAAGATTTAACTCCCAACACTAGCGGACCACATGCGTGTGTCAGTGCTGCAGGAGCCACTGAGCATATTACTCACTTAAAAATGTTGGGGTAAAAATAACCCAACACGTAACCCAACTGTGGCTTGGTATAGCACCTTCCCAACGTTGGGTTATTTTAACCCAATGCAACCCAATGCCCCAGTATAGTGATGGGGACACTATACTGATAAAGAGCACCGTCCTTCGGATGAGACGTTAAACCGAGGTCCCGACTCTCTGTGGTCGAAAATCCCAGGATGTTTTTCGGAAAAAGAGTAGGGGTGTAACCCCGGCATCCTGGCCAAATCTGCCCACTGGCCTCTGTCCATCATGGCCTCCTAATCTTCCCCCTATCCTGATTGGCTTCATCACTCGGTCTCCTCTCCACCAATCAGCTGGTGTGTGGTGAGCGTTCTGGAGCAATATGGCTGCCGTCGCATCATCAGGTGGTGCTGCACATTGGTGGTGGTGGAGGAGATTCCCCCCTTCAATGTAAAGCACTTTGAGTGACTAGAAAAGCACTATATAAATCGAACACATTATTATTACTGTAATGGACATCACAACATGGGCTCAGGAATACTTCCAGAAAACATTGGTGAACACAATCCACCGCGCCATTCGCCGTCGCCGGCTAAAACTCTACAGGTCAAAGAAGAAGCCATATCTAAACATGATCCAGAAGCGCAGGCGTCTCCTCTAGGCCAAGGCTCATTTAAAATGAACTGCGGAAAACTGTTCTGTGGTCAGACAATCAAAATTTGAAGCTCTTCTCGGAAAACTGGGACGCCATCCGGACTAAAGAGGACAAGGACAACCCAAGCGGTCTCAGCGCTCAGTTCAGAAGCTGATCTCTGATGGTCTGGGTGTAACGGAGTTCGCAGATGGAAAGGAAGGAGACGGGAACCGGTGAACGTTTAATGACTTTTAATTTAAAATAATAAAATGAAATTAACACGGGCAGTCGTCCGTGAGTTTGCACATACACAACAAAACGTAAACAAAACAACATAAATCCAGGCCTGGTCCCGGTGTTGCTCTCCTTATATGCCTCCGAGCTCCCTCATGAGAGGACTCGAGACCAGTGCGGCGCACAGGTAACGCTCTTTTACAATCACAATCCCCGGTCTCGCTCGCTCTTCCCATGTCTCTCGCTCGTCCACCTCGCCACAATGGGGATGCATGAGTGTGTGTGGCATGGGCAGCTTACACATCTGGAAAGGCCATCAATGCTGAAAGGTCTATCCAAGTTCTAGAGCAACATCTGCTCCATCCAGACGGCGTCTCCTTCAGGGAAGACCTTGCATTCTCCAACATGACAATGCCAGAGCACACACTGCATCAGTTACAGCATCATGGCTGTGTAGAAGAAGGATCCGGCACTGAAATGGCCAGCCGGCAGTCCAGATCTTTCACCATTAGAAAACATTTGGCGCATCATAAAGAGGAAGATGCGATAAAGAAGACCTGAGACAGTTGAGCAGCTAAAGCCTGTGTTAGACACATCCCTATTCCTAAACTAGAGCAGCTCCATCCCCAGATGTTCTAAACAGAAGAGGGGATGCCACACAGGGGGAAACATGGCCACGGCACAACTTTTTAGGAATGTGTAGCTCTCATGAAATCCAAAATGAGCGAATATTTGGCATGACATTTCAATGTCTCACTTTCAACATTTGATGTTATTTATGCTGTATTCTGAATAAACTATTGTAATGTGAAACGTCCACATCACTGAATTCAGTTTTTATTCACAATTTGTACAGTGTAGGTTTTTTTAATCGTGTTTGTACATCAGAGGTCCGTTTACTCACGTTTGCATTCACTTTCTCTTTTTTTTAGGCGGTGATCAGATATACTGAGAGGCGCCGGTGTGGAGACACATCAGAATCAGTTCGTTGACAAGACTTTATTCTTCATGAGATTCTCTATTAAGAGTTGTATTGTTTCCATCAATAAGAAAATTCTTATTTTTTGGGCTTTTCTTCTGCTGTCTGTCCTGTACTCACAAACCAGGGATCAGTGAAAATGTCCTGCACGGTTTTAAGCAGACACAACCCTTGATCCGTTTGAAGCCGATGAAGAAGGCTGGTGCACTCTGTGGAAGTGATCAGAGGAGAGCGGATTAGTCCTGTTGGTCCTGACGTGAGATCTGTAGTAAGGTCATTCTAGAGTGCATTGGTTGCTGTTACTATGACATGAACATTTAATCACTGCTAACATTCATTATTGAGCTCACTTTTAGACAGGTGCCTCGTCTTCCAAAACGGGTGTCGGATGTCTCTTACGAGCGCCTCCATCACTGTAAATATGTTTTCAGTGTATTTCACCTTGGCACGGTCTTTAAGCCACTGCTCTGAAGGTTTGTCATTTCCTGTAAGCAACACATTTCCATTGTTTAGTAAAACATAAGTCATACTTTATCAGAGATCAGTGCTCAAAAAGCCAACTTGCCTCTCTTCACGGAGTGCTGTGCCCAACTGAAGTCCACTATTTTAATCTTGGATGTTTTCGTATTGATGACGATTCTATCCAGATCAATCGGGAGAAGAACATCACGCTCCCAGCAGTGATGCAGAGCCTCAAACACTTGTTGCATGATGACTTTAGCATCCACTTCTTTCAGGTCCTTTCCTTTCATTTTAATAAATTGATCCAAGGTGATATAGGGATGTAAATGCTCCATTACCAAGATATCGTGATTGTACATGATGAAGGCCTCATATAAACGTATGAAATGTTCTGAAGATGGAGGAGTTAGGAGCGTCATCATTGCTGCTGTTTCTTTACACGGCTCTCTGGTAAACTCGGACTAAAGAACAGAGATAGACCAAAGGTAAGCTCGTTTAAAATCTCTGAACTAGAGTCAAAGCAATGACCGTTACAGCTGATGCTTCTGGGCTTTGACTGTCTAACACAGCTACATCTCAGAGAATTAACAAACCAACTCTTAATAGAGAATCTCATGAAGAATAAAGTCTTGTCAACTTACTGACTCTGGCATTTGCCCGCACCGGTTCCTCTCAGTATATCTGATCATCACCTAAAAAACAAAGAAAATGAATGCAAACGTGAGTAACCTGATCCCTGATGTACATGATCACCTACAGGCTTTACGTCTCTAAAACACTGATGGTCATGGCAGCACTCAAAGGACACGGAAAGAAAGTTTGCTTGTGAAGAAAGAGAAACATACGTCTTGGCCGTCCGATATTCTAGTCCCTTCAAACACACGGAAGTGATATTTGAAGATCAGTCCCTTGCCCAGTTTATAGTGAGATTCAAAGTCTTCATGTTTCAGACTCAAGTCATTGTGAATGATGAAGTTCTCTGAAAACACACAGCAACATGTTAACACACAGCAACATGTTAACACACAGCAACATGTTAACACACAGCAACATGTTTACACACAGCAACATGTTAACACACAGCAACATGTTAACACACAGCAACATGTTAACACAGCATGAGCCTGAACACACTTAAACCGTAACAGCAGGGGTTATTGAACTGTCTGTAGAACTAGCATCAGTGCAGTGGATTAATGAATGCAGAAGAAGAGGGAATGCTGGGTAAGAAATGGTTGTTGGTCCCCATTGTTGTCCACAGTAGATGACAGAAAACCCTCCGGAGGTGAAGTGAGCCAACACTACACACACTAGACTACAGCACTGCATGAACAAGACGCTAATATCTGGAGACTCACGCTCTGGGCTGGAGGAATGCGGCAGCACAGAAGCGCTGGTCGATGGTTGGGCATCATCGATCTCGAATGTCTGTGGTCGCTGTTTTACAGCGGTCTTTAAACAAGCACGGTCTTCCCTCCATTTACTGTGTTCTTCTGCAAGCAAAGAATATCGATCAGAAACATCTTTTCTATGAGCACAGATTACAGCTGAAGGACTAATGTATTGATTTGAGTAAATTTCATCAGTCACCTGCACTGCTGCCCTCACTGCAGCTGCTGCGCTCCGTCTCCTCAGGGACCTTCTCCGTCCCCTCGGGGACCCCCTCCGTCTCCTGGGGGAACCCCTCCGTCCCCTCTGGGACTCTCTCTGTCTCCTGGGGGAACCCCTCCGTCCCCTCTGGGACTCTCTCCGTCCCCTGGGGGACCCTCTCCGCCCCCTCGGGGACTCCCTCCGTCTCCTGGGGGACCCTCTCCGTCCCATGGGGGACCCTCTCCGTCCCCTCTGGGACTCTCTCCGTCCCCTGGGGGACCCCCTCCGTCCCCTGGGGGACCCTCTCCGTCTCCTGGGGGACCCTCTCTGTCTCCTCAGGGACTCCCTCCGTCTCCTGGGGGAACCCCTCCGTCCCATGGGGGACCCTCTCCGTCCCCTCTGGGACTCTCTCCGTCCCCTGGGGGACCCTCTCCGTCCCCTCCGGGACTCTCTCCGTCTCCTCCGGAACCCCCTCCGTCCCCTCCGGGACCCTCTCCGTCCCCTCCGGAACCCCCTCCGTCCCCTCCGGGACTCTCTCCGTCTCCTCGGGGACCCTCTCCGTCCCCTCCGGGACTCTCTCCGTCCCTTCCGGGACTCTCTCCGTCTCCTCCGGAACCCCCTCCGTCCCCTCGGGGACCCTCTCCGTCTCAAACACATCCATGTCTCCGCTGATGATTATGTATCGTCTCCACAGGATTAACAGGACAATAGTTAGTATCTCTAGACTGCGATTGGTAACTGTATTGCACTGCTGTGTCTCTAGACTGTGTGTGTAAATGCAGGACGTCCGCTCTGATAAACTCCGCTCTGATTGCACTCACTCAGGCACAGCTCTTAAACTCTGACTGTGACATCATGCGCAGAACACGCAACTGTGACGTCACGCGGCCAGTCGAGCGCGAAGCGGCATGAATTTATCTCTGTTTGGTATATTTCTTTAAATATGTTTCTCTCTTTATCTTTGTGTCAGTATTGAATGTTATTAAGCGTTTAGTTATTTGTTTCATTAAGGAGGATGTGGAATTAGCTCATATTATCCTATATATTTAATGTATTGACGCAGCACACATTCCAGTTTTGGATGGGCCATAAATTAAAAACGTTATCAAATCACTGTTTAACCAAATAAAAATGACTGACTAATACATCAGTGTTTACTCGATAGAGATGTTAATCGCGTGATGGTCTATTCTGTTGCATTATAAGAGTCTCGGAGCACGGCCCGTCGGCGGGTCTGACCGGAGAAGAGGCTTTGGCATCTCCAGCTGTGCTTTAGCGCTTCTCTACAAGCTGATGGACCATAAAAGTGTTCCGAATTTAATATTTACCCAAAACAAGTTTAGTTCTGCTCATATAACATGATAATATTATATAGTACAGATCAACAGCACTTCCCAAAAGTTTCAACCAATAGTTGGCGTTTATTCACGGAAGGCAGACCGCGGTAGTCGCGCTATCCTGGGCTGATGAAGATGCGCTGAGCCGCGGGTTCACCAAAGCGCGTTCGTTTGATGGCGGCTGTCTGGCGTTATTTCTATCTTCCTTTCTTCCACCTCTCCATTTTTTCTGCTGCCTGAAGAGGCGTGAATGGACATAATCCTCATTTAGCTTTTATTCTTCAGTTTTGTATTAAGTAATTTAAGACAGACGTGTGAAAAGAGCATGAACTGAGCAGTTAGACTAGTTAGTGCACTGCAAGAGTTCTACCTTCCATTCGCTAAACTCAAGACGATCTTACAATACGCTTCATAAACTTCATCCTCAGATCTGATTCAAAAATTAGGATTGTTCTCATTTACTCACCATGTAGTCCCAAACCCACACCATGTCTTCTCCCGAACACACAGAAGGATATTCTGAGGAATGGTTGGACCCATGTCATTCCATCATAGGAACACACACACTTCAGAATATCCTCCTGTGTGTCAGACAGAGGCCGTTCTGGCGACCTGTGGGGTCATGGGACTCCTATCTGAGGGCTCTCCTAACGGCCAGGCGGAAGCTCTTTCCTAAGGTTTGCCTCTTATTCAGAAAAAAAGCAGTGTTGCATTCTTTTTCTTCCCATTACAATATATTCATTTTTGGGAAAGCGACGTCAGCTTCAGCACTCCTGAGGTTATGGGATATTCTATTCCAGACACGAGGCAGCACAAGCGGTTTAGAAGTCATATTTATTGTAAAACGCTCCAGACATTACCCAGTTCAGACACTGATGAGGATCATTCAAGGCTAATACAGATCAACACATCCAGCATTAAACACACGACGGGATCCGGATCCGACACACACAGCTCAGTCCACACACACACAGACGTGAACACACCGGAGGAAACACACGTGAACACACCGGAGGAAACACGTGAAGTGATACAAACAACCCCAATACTGCTCAGCAACACACACACACACACACTCGTGTCAGAGGAACTGCATATGGAGGAACCGGTGTGACGGATCCAGATCCGGGTAGTTGATGCTTTATCAGCCTCATGAAGAGCATCACAAACAGCACATTAATATCTCATAGATAAACATATATACTCTATAGATTTACATATTATATTTGATTAGATTATAATTAATATAAAGAGACAGACATTCTGATTGATGCAATCCATACACACACACACACACACGGGTTAAAAGGGCTGTTCCTCTTGGAGACCTGAGTTAAAACTCCTGATTCAGAAGCACTTCCTGAAGACGATCTGTGGGCCGAACTCCTCGTACTCCTCCGCGCTGATCCAGGACGGGCTGGCTCCTGTCCGGCTCGCCAGCGCTGAGCCCCCGCTCCACACGGAGGAGTCCCGATCCGGAGGGCTGAGCACACACACACTCACACCCGGACACAAGCTGCCGATTTCCCACCGCAGGCGCTCCGGAAGGCCCCGGAGCAGCGTGTTCCCGCCTAAACACATCACATGTTAGTGCTCCTGCCTGTGATTGGCCAGTCACACGTTACAGCTCCTGGCCTGTGATTGGCTCTAGTACCTGACAGCAGGATGTTCCCCACCAAACTGCGGCGGAGGTCGATGTCGGACTGCAGAACAGACTTGAAGACGCTCTCGTGCATCCCATAATGATCTCGTCCAATCAGCTCCGGCCGGAAGAGGATCTCCGGTGCCCTGTGTGTGATGAGACCATGATCAATCTAGCAACGACCCCTCTCACACACAAGTTACGTAAGCACAGAGCGTGCTCATGACCCCTCACACACACACACACGTGAGTTACGGAAGCACAGAGCGCGCTCATGAACCCTCACACACACACACACACACACACACACACACACACACACACACACACACACACACACACACACACACACACACACGTGAGTTACGGAAGCACAGAGTGCTTTTTCATTTATCTGTATAAATATGTTTGGTCCAATCCAGCTCAGACATGACGTTTATCTGGAGCTTACTATACTTGCTGTAGCCATTAAACAATTGTTTTATTTCATATTTATGTCTAAACATAATAATTTTAAATTTCATCTGATTATGAGAAGTGCGAAGATGCGAGTGGGTCAGAAATGATTTTGGTGATTTATTTTTTGTGTAATACTGTGATTTGTTAAAGTGAATTGTTTTGTATAAATTTGATCTTAATTATAATAAAGGTTTCTTCAGCCAATCGCTGGATTTAATAAATAAGAAGCAGACAGCAGACTATAATCGGGACGTCGCTTTCATTGCTCATGAACTGGAGCGCGTCTCATAAATAAACCCAAACTCAGCAGATACTCACCTCACACACACACACACACACAGGTGAGTTACCTGAAGCGCTCAGAGGTCAGCGAGACGACCTGTCCGTCAGGGAGTGTGTACAGCACTTCTGATGACGACCCCTCACACACACACACAAACACACACACACACAGGTGAGTTACCTGAAGCGCTCAGAGGTCAGCGAGACGACCCGTCCGTCAGGGAGTGTGTACAGCACTTCTGATGACAACCCCTCACACACACACACACACAGAGGTGAGTTACCTGAAGCGCTCAGAGGTCAGCGAGACGACCCGTCCGTCAGGGAGTGTGTACAGCACTTCTGATGACAACCCCTCACACACACACACACACAGAGGTGAGTTACCTGAAGCGCTCAGAGGTCAGCGAGACGACCCGTCCGTCAGGGAGTGTGTACAGCACTTCTGATGACAACCCCTCACACACACACACACAGAGGTGAGTTACCTGAAGCGCTCAGAGGTCAGCGAGACGACCCGTCCGTCAGGGAGTGTGTACAGCACTTCTGATGACAACCCCTCACACACACACACACACAGAGGTGAGTTACCTGAAGCGCTCAGAGGTCAGCGAGACGACCCGTCCGTCAGGGAGTGTGTACAGCACTTCTGATGACAACCCCTCACACACACACACACAGAGGTGAGTTACCTGAAGCGCTCAGAGGTCAGCGAGACGACCCGTCCGTCAGGGAGTGTGTACAGCACTTCTGATGACCTCTTCATCTCCGCTTCATAGTCCAGAGCCACACAGCAGCAGCTCTCCTTCATCTCACGCACAATCTCCAGCTCCGCTGACGTCCGCATACACACACCCTGCTCCAGCAGCAGCTGCACGTACACACACACACACAGACAGAAATCATGTCACTGAAACCAGAAAAGGTTTGAGTGAGCGAGCGAGAGTGTGTGTACCTTCTGCAGCTGCAGGGTGACGTCCGCTCCGGCGAGGCTGAAGCGCTGCACAGCGTGAGGCAGACAGTAACCCTCGAACACCGGAACACTGTGACTGACGCCATCTCCAGAGTCCAGGACCACACCTGCGTGCACACACACAGCTCCTTCAGCTCGAGCCTCAGTGTCTCACGGTTCGTGTGTGTGTGTGTGTGTGTGTGTGTGTGTGTGTGTGTGCGTGCGTGTGCGAGACCTGTGGTGCGTCCTGAAGCGTAGAGAGCCAGCACCGCCTGTAGGGCCACACTCAGCAGAGGGACACTGAAGCTCTCGAACATCAGCTCCACCGTCCTCAGCCGGCTCTGGGCCGAGCTCATGGCCGCCTCCGTCAGCAGCACCGGGTGATCTGAGGACCTCACACACAACTGCTGGAACGCATGCTGCCAGATCTAACGGAGGGAGGGAGAGAGGAGAGCACACACACACGTCAATCCTGCGGTCTGAGTGAGAACGTTCTGGCTAATGAACGCCCCATGATGTGACATCTGCAGATTCTGGAAGATTATATGAACTCTAAACACCTTCAGCACATCACACTGACCTCTTCATATATAACAATACGAGCTCACTGACCTCTTCATATATAACAATACGAGCTCACTGACCTCTTCATATATAACAATACGAGCTCACTGACCTCTTCATATATAACAATACAAGCTCACTGACCTCTTCATATATAACAATACAAGCTCACTGACCTCTTCATATATAACAATACGAGCTCACTGACCTCTTCATATATAACAATACAAGCTCACTGACCTCTTCATATATAACAATACGAGCTCACTGACCTCTTCATATATAACAATACGAGCTCACTGACCTCTTCATATATAACAATACGAGCTCACCGACCTCTTCATATATAACAATACGAGCTCACCGACCTCTTCATATATAACAATACGAGCTCACTGACCTCTTCAAATATAACAATACGAGCCCACTGACCTCTTCATATATAACAATACGAGCCCACTGACCTCTTCATATATAACAATACGAGCCCACTGACCTCTTCATATATAACAATACGAGCTCACTGACCTCTTCATATATAACAATACGAGCTCACTGACCTCTTCATATATAACAATACAAGCTCACTGACCTCTTCATATATAACAATACGAGCTCACTGACCTCTTCATATATAACAATACAAGCTCACTGACCTCTTCATATATAACAATACGAGCTCACTGACCTCTTCATATATAACAATACGAGCTCACTGACCTCTTCATATATAACAATACGAGCTCACTGACCTCTTCATATATAACAATACGAGCTCACTGACCTCTTCATATATAACAATACGAGCCCACTGACCTCTTCATATATAACAATACGAGCCCACTGACCTCTTCAAATATAACAATACGAGCTCACTGACCTCTTCAAATATAACAATACGAGCTCACTGACCTCTTCAAATATAACAATACGAGCTCACTGACCTCTTCATATATAACAATACGAGCTCACTGACCTCTTCATATATAACAATACAAGCTCACTGACCTCTTCATATATAACAATACGAGCTCACCGACCTCTTCATATATAACAATACGAGCTCACCGACCTCTTCATATATAACAATACGAGCTCACTGACCTCTTCAAATATAACAATACGAGCCCACTGACCTCTTCATATATAACAATACGAGCCCACTGACCTCTTCATATATAACAATACGAGCCCACTGACCTCTTCATATATAACAATACGAGCTCACTGACCTCTTCATATATAACAATACGAGCTCGCTGACCTCTTCATATATAACAATACGAGCTCGCTGACCTCTTCATATATAACAATACGCGCTCACTGACCTCTTCAAATATAACAATACAAGCTCACTGACCTCTTCAAATATAACAATACGAGCCCACTGACCTCTTCATATATAACAATACGAGCTCACTGACCTCTTCATATATAACAATACGAGCTCACTGACCTCTTCATATATAACAATACGAGCTCACTGACCTCTTCAAATATAACAATACGAGCTCACTGACCTCTTCAAATATAACAATACGAGCTCACTGACCTCTTCAAATATAACAATATGAGCTCACTGACCTCTTCATATATAACAATACGAGCTCACTGACCTCTTCATATATAACAATACCAGCTCACTGACCTCTTCATATATAACAATACGAGCTCACCGACCTCTTCATATATAACAATACGAGCTCACCGACCTCTTCATATATAACAATACGAGCTCACTGACCTCTTCAAATATAACAATACGAGCCCACTGACCTCTTCATATATAACAATACGAGCCCACTGACCTCTTCATATATAACAATACGAGCCCACTGACCTCTTCATATATAACAATACGAGCTCACTGACCTCTTCATATATAACAATACGAGCTCACTGACCTCTTCATATATAACAATACGAGCTCACTGACCTCTTCATATATAACAATACGAGCTCACTGACCTCTTCATATATAACAATACGAGCCCACTGACCTCTTCATATATAACAATACGAGCTCACTGACCTCTTCATATATAACAATACGAGCTCACTGACCTCTTCATATATAACAATACGAGCTCACTGACCTCTTCATATATAACAATACGAGCTCACTGACCTCTTCATATATAACAATACGAGCCCACTGACCTCTTCAAATATAACAATACGAGCCCACTGACCTCTTCAAATATAACAATACGAGTTCACTGACCTCTTCATATATAACAATACGAGCTCACTGACCTCTTCAAATATAACAATACGAGCTCACTGACCTCTTCATATATAACAATACGAGCTCACTGACCTCTTCAAATATAACAATACGAGCCCACTGACCTCTTCAAATATAACAATACGAGCCCACTGACCTCTTCAAATATAACAATACGAGCTCACTGACCTCTTCATATATAACAATACGAGCTCACTGACCTCTTCAAATATAACAATACGAGCTCACTGACCTCTTCAAATATAACAATACGAGCCCACTGACCTCTTCATATATAACAATACGAGCTCACTGACCTCTTCATATATAACAATACGAGCTCACTGACCTCTTCATATATAACAATACGAGCTCACTGACCTCTTCAAATATAACAATACGAGCCCACTGACCTCTTCAAATATAACAATACGAGCTCACTGACCTCTTCAAATATAACAATACGAGCCCACTGACCTCTTCATATATAACAATACGAGCTCACTGACCTCTTCATATATAACAATACGAGCTCACTGACCTCTTCATATATAACAATACGAGCTCACTGACCTCTTCAAATATAACAATACGAGCCCACTGACCTCTTCATATATAACAGAGCTCACTGACCTCTTCATATATAACAATACCAGCTCACTGACCTCTTCATATATAACAATACGAGCTCACTGACCTCTTCATATATAACAATACGAGCTCACTGACCTCTTCATATATAACAATACGAGCTCACTGACCTCTTCATATATAACAATACGAGCCCACTGACCTCTTCATATATAACAATACGAGCCCACTGACCTCTTCATATATATAAATACGAGCCCACTGACCTCTTCATATATAACAATACGAGCTCACTGACCTCTTCATATATAACAATACGAGCTCACTGACCTCTTCATATATAACAATACGAGCTCACTGACCTCTTCATGTATAACAATACGAGCTCACTGACCTCTTCATATATAACAATACGAGCTCACTGACCTCTTCATATATAACAATACGAGCTCACTGACCTCTTCATATATAACAATACGAGCTCACTGACCTCTTCATATATAACAATACGAGCCCACTGACCTCTTCAAATATAACAATACGAGCCCTCTGACCTCTTCATATATAACAATACGAGCTCACTGACCTCTTCATATATAACTATACGAGCTCACTGACCTCTTCATATATAACAATACGAGCCCACTGACCTCTTCATATATAACAATACGAGCTCACTGACCTCTTCATATATAACAATACGAGCTCACTGACCTCTTCATATATAACTATACGAGCTCACTGACCTCTTCATATATAACAATACGAGCCCACTGACCTCTTCATATATAACAATACGAGCCCACTGACCTCTTCATATATAACTATACGAGCTCACTGACCTCTTCATATATAACAATACGAGCCCACTGACCTCTTCATATATAACAATACGAGCTCACTGACCTCTTCATATATAACAATACGAGCTCACTGACCTCTTCATATATAACTATACGAGCTCACTGACCTCTTCATGTATAACAATACGAGCCCACTGACCTCTTCATGTATAACAATACGAGCCCACTGACCTCTTCATATATAACAATACGAGCCCACTGACCTCTTCATATATAACAATACGAGCCCACTGACCTCTTCATATATAACAATACGAGCTCACTGACCTCTTCATATATAACAATACGAGCTCACTGACCTCTTCATATATAACAATACGAGCTCACTGACCTCTTCATATATAACAATACGAGCTCACTGACCTCTTCATATATAACAATACGAGCTCACTGACCTCTTCATATATAACAATATGAGCTCACTGACCTCTTCATATATAACAATATAAGCTTAAGGCATGAGCAGACCCGACCCGGATCAGATTACAGATCTACACTCACTGTAATGTAGGACTGGGATTACATAACAAATTCCTGTCCAGCTGATCCAGCCATCTGATTATAGACCGATCAGCTGAGCGCATGCGAGTAAGCATCATGTGTTTACGCTATAGGCAAGAGCGTTTGAGTACGTCACAAAATGACCACCGAATTACTTGTCTGAATTGCAAAATACAAAATGTTGTCATTTCCGTCAACGTTTTCATCTATACAGATATGCATGTGATGTTTAATAGGGAGCATACCCAGGTTCCTCACTGACGACGTGTGTGTCTGTGTGTCGAGAGCAGACAGAGTATTCACTGAGTGTTGGACAGTATTCTAGGTTATTATGTGCAGAGGTTTTTGGTCCAAAAATTAGAATCAGTTTTAAGAAATTTGTAAGAAATGACAAGTCATCCAATGTTTGTGCTCCCAGTGAGACTCTGTCCATTGGTAATACTGTGGGCATCCCAGCTCGAGTCTAATCAAGCAGGGTTCATGTCATCAACCGTTAATTGCTCAAATGAGGCAGATTAAATCCCTCATGTCAGTCAAAGAACTTCCAATATCTTAAACCACAGTGAAGGGCCAATAACAGATCCGTCAGGACTCACCATCTCCATCTCATCCCAGTTTTGCACATTACCGTTCCTGATGGGATATTTCAGCGTGAGCACGCCTCTCATGTGCTGAGCTTCATGCCCGATGTACAGCTCTCTGTCCACACTGCTGTTCATGATCTCCTGGAACACAAGACCATCATCAGTCCAGAACACACAGGGGGATGCAAACAAGCAATTTCACAAATTCCTGTCAATGTTACTAAAATTCTTCATGCATTATGGTTTCATTTATCAGGTTAGATCTGGATGATAGTTACATCCTGCTGTGATTTGCTATAGATGTCCCAGAGTACGTAAGAGTCTACCTCATATTTGGGATGGCCGATGACCGTCGGAAACACTGTAGTTGGAAGATCCTGGTCCGCAAAGCCTGCCTTCATCAAACCAGACCCGGTGTCCAGCACGATGGGCGTCTTATAATCACTTATCTGATTGAGAAGAGGAAGGGACCACTAACAGCTCAGCTTCCACACATCAAGACATTATCAGAGTATTCTCATCACACACACCCTATCAACCTGTGGTCCTCACCAGTCTCGTGTTGATCTGCAGCTGCTGGATGGGAGATCTGCAGACTCTCATGGAGCCTCCCCCGTCACGAGAAACCATCTCTGGGGAGGCCGCGGAGCAGGAGCCCTCAGAGCCGGAGGTCTGCCGAGTCTCTTGGGAGGCCGCAGAGCCGGAGGTCTGATGGGTCTCTGGGGAGGCAGCGAAGCAGGAGGCCGCAGAGCCGGAGGTCTGCCGAGTCTCTAGGAAGGCTGCGGAGCCGGAGGTCTGATGGGTCTCTGGGGAGGCCGCAGAGCCGTAGGTCTGATGGGTCTCTGGGGAGGCCGCGGAGCAGTAGGCCGCAGAGCCGGAGGTCTGCCGAGTCTCTAGGAAGGCCACGGAGCCGGAGGTCTGATGAGTCTCTGGGGAGGCCGCGGAGCCAGAGGTCTGATGAGTCTCTGGGGAGGCCACAGAGGCGGAGGTCTGATGAGTCTCTGGGGAGGCCGCGAAGCCAGAGGTCTGATGAGTCTTTGGGGAGGCCGCGGAGATGGAGGTCTGATGGGTCTCTAGGGAGGCCGCGGAGCCGGAGGTCTGATGGGTCTCTAGGGAGGCCGCGGAGCCGGAGGTCTGATGAGTCTCTAGGGAGGCCGCGGAGCCGGAGGTCTGATGGGTCTCTAGGGAGGCCGCTGAGCCGGAGGTCTGATGGGTCTCTAGGGAGGCCGCGGAGCCGGAGGTCTGATGGGTCTCTAGGGAGGCCGCGGAGCCGGAGGTCTGATGAGTCTCTGGGGAGGCCGCGGAGCCGGAGGTCTGCCGAGTCTCTGGGGAGGCCGCGGAGCCAGAGGTCTGCTGAGTCTCTGGGGAGGCCGCGGAGCCGGAGGTCTGCATAGTCTCTGGGGAGACCGCAGAGCCGGAGGTCTGCCGAGTCTCTAGGGAGGCCACGGAGCCGGAGGTCTGATGAGTCTCAGGGGAGGCCGTGGAGCCGGAGGTCTGCCGAGTCTCTGGGGAGGCCGCGGAGCCAGAGGTCTGATGAGTCTCTGGGGAGGCCGCGGAGCCGGAGGTCTGCCGAGTCTCTGGGGAGACCGCGGAGCCGGAAGTCTGCCGAGTCTCTAGGGAGGCCACGGAGCCGGAGGTCTGATGAGTCTCAGGGGAGGCCGTGGAGCCGGAGGTCTGCCGAGTCTCTGGGGAGGCCACGGAGCTCGACATCTGTTCCTTGAGCACCACTGTGGTGTTGTTGTTGTTGTTCTGCATGAGCAGACCTGGAGATGTGCTCTGTGTGCAGGCGTTGAGCGGTTCAGAGGCTGATGGTCGCCGCTCTGAAGAGCCATGCTGGTCGTCAGGAGAAAAGGCCCTTCGCAGTGCGGTTGAGACGCCTCCGGGATCAAAGGCATCCCCCACCATGCGGCTCTTTTGGGTGGAGGACGGACCACTGGTGTCCGGTGCAACATAATCCCCAGCTTCTGAACATGACGACGCCTCAGGATGCTCAGGACAGGTGTTTGGGCCGTCAGTGGAGTCCATGGCTTCCAGTTCCTGATCAGGAGAAGACAATCTGCTCAATCCAAAAGGCTCCTTATCATGACAAGACAGGTCCTCCTGGAGGGATTCAGAGTCCGCTGCAGGACCTCCTATCCCAATCTCACTCAGAACTGACCGGCTCGTTGAACTCAAAGGCTCAGGACTCAAACTCGAGTCTGAGAGACTGGCATCCTCAGGCACTAAACTGCTGCACTTCTCTGCATTTGGAATAAAACGAGAAGCAGTGTTCTCCACATCTGTATAGTGAGCAGAGTCAAGACTACAGCTCCTCAACTCTCCATCCAGATCTTTTAGCAAGTTCCTCTCCATGACCGAACAGTTGACCACTCTACGGCCTTTGCTTGGCCTCTTCCTTGCCGTGCTTGCTTTCTCCATCTCTCTGCTCAGGCTTCTCTCAATCTTCTCCACCTCCCGTTTCTCCTCCTCCAGCTGCGAACGGAACATCCTCCTCTCCACATGAGCCAGCGTCTCTGTGCAGCGCAGTGTGTCAAGCTTCACCTGCTCCTCCATGATCTGCTCCTCAAGAACCTGAAGATCTCTAAGCTCCCGGAGCATCCCAGTCCTGCCCTTCTCAGGAAACCTAGTGTCCAGCTGCACTGGCCTTTCATCGGCTGATTCTGGAGAGTCCGAGTCGCTTTCACTAGCTTGAGTCTCAGAGTCCAAAGAAGTGAGTTCAGTCTTGAGGACATCGTCTAATCCAATCACACCAAATTCAGCCAGATCTCTTGGGGATATCTGGAACAAAAAGTGCAAGATATTCATACCTCCTGGCACACAAAATGTCCAGTTATAAAGGTGCTGGTCATATAATTAGAATATCATCAAAAAGTTGATTTCACCAATTCCATTCAAAAAGTGAAACTTGTATATTATATTCATTCAATTCACACACTGATATATTACAGATTTTTATTTATTTAGATTATAACTGACAACTAAGGAAAATAATAAATTCAGTATTTGAAAATTAGAATATTGTGAAAAGGTTCAATATTGAAGACACCTGGAGCCACACTCTAATCAGCTAATGAACTCAAAACATCTGCAAAGGCCTTTAAATGGCCTCTCAGTCTAGTTCTGTCGGTTACATAATCATCTTGCACAAGGAGGGTGACTGAAGAGGCTGGCTGTTCACAGAGCTCTGTGTCCAAGCACATTAATATAGAGGGGCGAAGGGAAGGAAAAGATGTGGTAGAAAAAAAAGTGTACAAGCAATAGGAATAACCACACCCTGGAGAGGATTGTGAAACAACCCATTCAAAAAAGTGGGGGAGATTTACAAAGAGTGGACTGCAGCTGAATATTCAATCCCTTTCTCCGAAAGTGCTTATTGTTAATGATATGATAACAGATCATAATATAGATGTGCTGTGTCTGACAGAAACCTGGCTAAAACCTGAAGATTACATTACTTTAAATGAGTTAAACCCCAAGATTAAGGTTATAAACATGAGCCATGTCTGAAAGGTAAAGGGTGCTGCTGTAATTTATAATATCTTCAGTATTACTCAGAAGTCTAGTTTCAAATATAATTCCTTTGAAGTTTTGGTGCTTTATGTAACGCTGTGTAGTGTAAATGATAAATCCCGTCTGACATTTGTGTTGGCTACTGTCTACAGGCCACCAGGGCACAATACAGACTTTATCAGAGAATTTGCTGGTTTTGTATCGGAGTTAGTATTAGCTGTAGATAAAGTAGTAATTACAGGTGATTTTAATATCCATGTAGACGATGAAAAAGACGCATTGGGATTGGCATTTAGAGACATTCTAAACTCTATTGGAGTTAGACAACACGTATCGGGACCCACTCATCGCCTTAATCATACTTAAGATCTAATAATGTCATATGGAATAAATGTTGATACTGTTAAAATTCTGCAGCAGAGCGATGACATCTCAGATCATTACCTAATATCATGTATACTTAATTTACCTAAGGCTGCAAAGCTGTGCCCTTGCTTAAAATATGGAAGGACTGTAACCGCTGCGACTAAAGACTGCTTTGTACATAATCTTCCTCATCAGTTCCATCTCCTCAGCATTACAGATAGCCAAGAGGAACTCAATGTTGCAACAGAAACTATTGACTCTCTTTTCCATCACTTTAGACATAGTTGCTCCCCGGCGCTTAAAGAAGATTAAAGAAAATAATCCAACGCTGTGGTACAACGAGCACACTCGGGCCCTTAAAACAGCAGCCAGAAAAATGGAGCGCAGCTGGAAGAAAATCTCCCGCAGCCGTCTTGTCAGTCAACTCCTCACTTTCGAGATTAAGATCTGACTCCTGCTGTGTTTGTGCTGAGACTCTTGTTCGGCTCACGCTGTATTGAGCAGACACATTCAGTTTTTAACTGTAGTGTCTGTTCTCTAATTGAACTAAATTATTTTATTACTATAAAACAATCGAATCAACAGTGGGGCGGGATGTATGCAGTGTTTCGCCTGAACACCAGTAACACTGGCTATCGCACCAAGCCTATTGGCATCTAGTGTAGAAATGGATGACTTATGATACATTTCTTTGGTTGTTGATAATCAGAGTGGATAGTGTGGAAACCGATGATTGATGAGAGTTAAATTGAGTGTTTTTGTTTAACGTTCGAACTGCTAAATGAAAGCTAGACCTGACTATTTAACTGATGGATTAACATATTGGTTAACACTATAATGCATAAACTGGAGTCAGCTTGTTTGGTTCTCGATCAGATTCTCTTCAGAATGAGCTCTTTAGAGTTAACATGCACAGACCGAATGTTCTCAGACTGACCGTAATGTGCTGCTGTCCTTCAGTCCATACGGGCCAGTGTTTGTGTAGATCCTCGGACCACAACAGCTCATCCAGGACCACTTCCTGTGCAAGCACACACTCCTCCTCCTGGAAGCAAGATATAATCACATCTGCAGCTTCAGCTCCAACATCACACCGCTTTAGCAGGAGAGAGCGGGAAGATGTGGACTCACCTGCAGGATCTGTGCAGTTCGCTCCAGACTCTTCTCCACCTCCTTCAGCTCTCGCTGCTCTCTCTGAACCCAGTCACCTATAGACACGTTCAGCCTACACAAGAGGACACAAGGGCTTAAAGGAAGCCACTTCACTAATCACTGTATGAAAACACAGCCTTACTGCTCATAAGAGTCCGGCCGGAGGTTGTGCAGGTTGAAGGAGTCCCAGAGGAGAGACGGGTCTCCGTCCACGGGCTTCTCTTCACTATCCGTGAGTGTACTGGAGAGGAGATTTCCAGCAGGATTCAGCTCAGGCTCCTGGGAGCCTGAAGGACTGGAGCTCCGTGGACTGGAGTTCAGATTTCCAGCCGGATTCAGCTCAGGCTCCTGGAAGCCTGAAGGACTGGAGCTCCGTGGACTGGAGTTCAGATTTCCTGCAGGACTCAGCTTGGGCTCCTGGAAGCCTGAGGGACTGGAGCTCCGTGGACTGGAGCTCAGATTTCCTGCAGGACTCAGCTCGGGCTCCTGGAAGCCTGAGGGACTGGAGCTGTGTGGACTGGAGCTCAGATTTCCTGCAGGACTCAGCTCCGGCTCCTGGAAGCCTGAGGGACTGGAGCTCAGATTTCCTGCAGGACTCAGCTCGGGCTCCTGGAAGCCTGAGGGACTGGAGCTCCGGATGGTGACCGTATAGCAGCTCTCCAGGTCCTCTATGGGCAGGCTCAGCCAGGGGTTCTTGGGAAGGCTGGCTGAGCGCTTCACTGAGATCTCCAGGTTCACAGAGTCCGAGGTGATTTTGGGAATGATCTGAATCCTGGTGTTGTCCCGCTGTAAGCCCAACACTAGCTCAGGCTGGCCTTCAGACTCAGACCCGCTCATGTTCTCCTGATGGGGTTTGGACTCATCCTGGTTTCCGTGGAGAAAGTCCCTCCTGGCCTCCAGATGCCCGATCCCTGCACAGTCGAAGCCGGAGTCGAAGGAGCAGAGCGAGGGAGGTTTGGCTGAAGAGATGGAGCTCTTGAGGAACTCATCCTGCCACTGGAGGGCCAGATGGAGGTCCTGAAGGGGAACCACACCTGCTGAGGTCAGGAGTCTCCTCAGAGTCATGCATCTGTGGACATTACACACACACACAGATCCATATCAACACAGGGACAGGACTATAAAGCCCTGAACCTTTACACATTTGAGCAGTTCTCAGATGCAGAAGTCCGCAAGGTAAGCGAGACCTCAGGTGTTTGTGTGTACTTGTGTGAGGCAAAAGTCCGCCAGGTAAGCGAGACCTCAGGTGTTTGTGTGTACCTGTGTGAGGCAGAAGTCCGCCAGGTAAGCGAGACCTCAGGTGTGTGTGTGTACTTGTCTGAGGCAGAAGTCCACCAGGTAAGCGAGACCTCAGGTGTGTGTACTTGTCTGAGGCAGAAGTCCGCAAGGTAAGCGAGACCTCAGGTGTGTGTTTGTACTTGTCTGAGGAAGAAGTCCGCCAGGTAAGCGTGTACTTGTGTGAGGCAGAAGTCCGCCAGGTAAGCGAGACCTCAGGTGTTTGTGTGTACCTGTGTGAGGCAGAAGTCCGCCAGGTAAGTGAGACCTCAGGTGTGTGTACCTGTGTGAGGCAGAAGTCCGCAAGGTAAGCGAGACCTCAGGTGTGTGTGTGTGTGTGTGTGTGTACTTGTCTGAGGCAGAAGTCTGCCAGGTAAGCGAGATCTCAGGTGTTTGTGTGTACCTGTGTGAGGCAGAAGTCCGCAAGGTAAGCGAGACCTCAGGTGTTTGTGTGTACTTGGTGTGAGGAAGAAGTCCGCCAGGTAAGTGAGACTTCAGGTGCGTGTGTACCTGTGTGAGAGCTGAGTGCCCGTCTGCTGAAGGCTGGGCTCAGGGACGGTGTTGGCGAGCCGGGCCAGCTTCACCAGCTCCTCCACCTGTGGGCAGGGGTTCCTCTGGAGGAAGATGTGGAGTCTGGAGCTCAGGTGGGAGGAAGAGCTGATCTCACTCCACTGCAGCTCCTGGAGGAGACTCTGGCTGAGCACACACTCATACCAGCTCTGAACCTGAGAATCATCAGAGCGAGACTTATACTGGGACTGAAGGAACACCTGGGGGGGGGGGGGGGGGACACCTGAGGATGGATGGCTGGATATAGATAGATAGATAGATAGATAGATAGATAGATAGATAGATAGATAGATAGATAGATAGATAGATAGATAGATAGATAGATAGATAGATAGATAGATGTATTTAAGTATACAAGTTGAGCCAGAAAGTCAAGTTTCCTTGACTTTCCTGTAGCTCAAACAGTAGAGCATGGCGCTAGCAACGCCAAGGTCACGGGTTCGATTCCCAGGGAAAGCAAGAGCTGACAAAAATGTAAAATGTGTATCTTAAAGTTCAATGTAAGTCGCTTTGGATAAAAGCGTCTGCCAAATGCATAAATGTAAATGTAAAGTGAAAAAATTAATAAAGTTTCTGGAGAAAATGGTGATGTTATCAGCTTATTTTATTTATCATAGAGCGACAATGTTGGCAGATCAGTATTATAGTTTATAGCATTAAATAAGACCTAATACTCGAGCGAGCTCTTAAAGGGATAGTTCAACCAAAAATGAAAATTTGATATTTATCTGCGGACCCCCAGGGCAACCGCTGCTCGTATAATGCATGACAATGGGGTCTAATTAGATTACAGCCCACTGACATGCCTTATACAAGCAACGGTTAAGTTAAAAATCTTCATTAGTGTTCTCCTGAAGAAACACACACACCTATGATGCCCTGGGGGTCAGCAGACAAACATCAGGCTCATTATTGGCTGAAGTATCCCTTTAGCTCACTAACATTTTAGATGCAATATTGACTGTTTTTGTTCCATTTCAGCAGCGGAAATATTTCCAAGATTACAGCAGAACCGTAACGCCTCTCACAGCAACAGTGTGTCTTACTGAATGATTCAGTGTTGCAGGTCAGGGCACATACTCTGGGTCAGAGGTCAGGGCACATACCCGCTGTTGGGCCTGATGGAAGTCCTCCACGCTCCGGAGGGTCTGTAGCTGTAGCTGGACATCAGAGCTCAGCTCCTCCTTCCTCCTCCTCAGATCCCTCAGCCACGGCTCACTCCTCTGGGATACAGGGAGGCTCTCAGATACAGTGTGGAGGACATCCTCGGAGCGGCGGACCAGAGCCTGCACAGCAGAAGAGGACCAGTGCTTATAAACACTTATAACCCTAACCTATGTGGAGGACATCCTCGGAGCGGCGGACCAGAGCCTGCACAGCAGAAGAGGACCAGTGCTTTTAACCCTAACCCATCCTCAGGGCGGTGGACCAGAGCCTACACAGCAGAAGAGGACCAGTGCTTATAAACACTTATAACCCTAACCCATGTGGAGGACATCCTCGGAGCGGCGGACCAGAGCCTGCACAGCAGAAGAGGACCAGTGCTTATAAACACTTATAACCCTAACCCATGTGGAGGACATCCTCAGAGTGGCGGACCAGAGCCTGCACAGCAGAAGAGGACCAGTGCTTATAACCCTAAACCATCCTCAGGGCGGTGGACCAGAGCCTGCACAGCAGAAGAGGACCAGTGCTTATAACCCCAACCCATCCTCAGGGCGGTGGACCAGAGCCTGCACAGCAGAAGAGGACCAGTGCTTATAACCCTAACCCATCCTCAGGGCGGTGGACCAGAGCCTGCACAGCAGAAGAGGACCAGTGCTTATAACCCTAACCCATCCTCAGGGCGGTGGACCAGAGCCTGCACAGCAGAAGAGGACCAGTGCTTATAACCCTAACCCATCCTCAGGGCGGTGGACCAGAGCCTGCACAGCAGAAGAGGACCAGTGCTTATAACCCTAACCCATCCTCAGGGCGGTGGACCAGAGCCTGCACAGCAGAAGAGGACCAGTGCTTATAACCCTAACCCATCCTCAGAGCGGTGGACCAGAGCCTGCACAGCAGAAGAGGACCAGTGCTTAGAACCCTAACCCATCCTCAGAGCGGTGGACCAGAGCCTGCACAGAAGTAAAGGACCAGCGCTTATAACCGCTTATAACCCTAACCCATCTGATGATGAAGGCTTTAAGACCAGTGTTTATAACTGCTTATAACCCTAACCCATCTGATGATGAAGGCTTTAAGACCAGTGTTTATAACTGCTTATAACCCTAACCCATCCGATGATGAAGGCTTTAAGACAAGTGTTTATATACGCTTATAACCCTAACCTATCCGATGATGAAGGCTTTAAGACCAGTGGTTATAACCGCTTACAACCCTAACCCATCCGATGATGAAGGCTTTAAGACCAGTGGTTATACAGGCTTATAACCCTAACCCATCTGATGATGAAGGTTTTAAGACAAGTGTTTATAAACGCTTATAACCCTAACCCACTCGATGATGAAGGCTTTAAGACAAGTGTTTATATACGCTTATAACCCTAACCCATCCGATGAGGAAGGCTTTAAGGCCAGTGTTTATAACTGCTTATAACCCTAACCCATCCGATGATGAAGGCTTTAAGACCAGTGGTTATACAGGCTTATAACCCATTTGATGATGAAGGCTTTAAGACAAGTGTTTATAAACGCTTATAACCCTAACCCATCTGATGATGGCTTTAAGACCAGTGTTTATATAGGCTTATAAGCCTAACCCATCCGATGATGAAGGCTTTAAGACCAGTGTTTATATAGGCTTATAACCCTAACCCATCTGATGAAGGCTTTAAGACCAGTGTTTATAACTGCTTATAACCCTAAACCATTCGATGATGAAGGCTTTAAGACCAGTGTTTATATAGACTTATAACCCTAACCCATTTGATGATGAACGCTTTAAGACCAGTGTTTATAACCACTTATAACCCTAACCCATCCGATGATGAAGGCTTTAAGACAAGTGTTTATATACGCTTATAACCCAAACCCATCTGATGATGAAGGCTTTAAGACCAGTGTTTATAACTGCTTATAACCCTAACCCATCCGATGATGAAGGTTTTAAGACCAGTGTTTATATAGGCTTATAAGCCTAACCCATCCAATGATGAAGGCTTTAAGACCAGTGGTCATACAGGCTTATAACCCTAACCCATTTGATGATGAAGGCTTTAAGACCAGTGTTTATAAACGCTTATAACCCTAACCCATCTGATGATAGCTTTAAGACCATTGTTTATATAGGCTTATAAGCCTAACCCATCCGATGATGAAGGCTTTAAGACCAGTGTTTATAACTGCTTATAACCCTAAACCATTCGATGATGAAGGCTTTAAGACCAGTGTTTATATAGACTTATAACCCTAACCCATTTGATGATGAAGGCTTTAAGACCAGTGTTTATAACCACTTATAACCCTAACCCATCCGATGATGAAGGCTTTAAGACCAGTGTTTATAACCACTTATAACCCAAACCCATCTGATGATGAAGGCTTTAAGACCAGTGTTTATAACCACTTATAACCCTAACCCATTTGATGATGGCTTTAAGACCAGTGTTTATAACCACTTATAACCCTAACCCATCCGATGATGAAGGCTTTAAGACCAGTGTTTATATAGACTTATAACCCTAACCCATCTGATGATGAAGGCTTTAAGACCAGTGTTAATATTGGCTTATAACCCTAACCCTTCCGATGATGATGGCTTTAAGACCAGTGTTTATATTGGCTTATAACCCTAACCCATCCGATGATGAAGGCTTTAAGACCAGTGTTTATAACTGCTTATAACCCTAACCCATCTGATGATGATGGCTTTAAGACCAACTCTGACTGTGTGTGTGTGTGTGTGTGTGTGTGTGTGTGTGTGTGTGTGTGTGTGTGTGTGTGTGTGTGTCTCACCATGGCATGAGTGTAGACTGACGCCTCAAACTGCAGCCGGAGCTCTGCAGCACTGTGCGTGTCTTTGGCCACTTCAGTCCTGAACATCTGCAGCTTCTGCCGGTGCAGCGCCTCCATCTGCTCCTGGATCTGACATACACAAACACAGAGTGCTTCAGAGTGTGGAGAGAGCGTATGGAGAGAGTGGAGAGAGAGCAAGTGCGAGAGCCAGCGCGAGAGCGAGTGTGTGAGAGAGTGTGTGTAAGGCCGCCCAAATCGTCCCAATGGAGGCTAACGATCGGCGGGTGAAGGTCGCTGCGTGCTCGTCTTTTCAGCGGGAAAAGGGATTTTAGTCCAATTCCTCGTTATCTGACTCCATTTAATGATAATTTAGAATTAGATTAGGTTAGAATGCCAATTGGTTATTTGGTCATTTATATTTAATAGTTTAAGTACACATTTAATTATTCCGTTTAACCCTTTGTTGAAATTATGCCCGTTCATAACCTGAATAATTCCAGAGCAAGTCAGAATCAATCAAAGTGGAACAATTTATTAACAGTCAGGTAAATGTATAATGCCAATGGCATAAACAATTCAAAGGTAGCCTAATCCATATAACATCAAATACTCTGAAGAACAGAATGAAATATGTACCTGACTTCTGAAAATGACATAATGCTGGCTATCTTGAAACGTCCAGCATTACGGGCTGACCAGACTACAGAATCGAACCCTGAGCTCCTTGCAACATTTCTTTAAATACCCAGACCAGATTTATAAACTCTTTCAAATGTAAACAGTTCACAATGGGAATGTGCATTAATCAAGTCCTATAGACTTGTATGGATGAGAGGCCAAATGGCTGAAAGCCACACCCACCATACACGAAGGCAAGATATCTTTAAACTCTTAAAACATTTATGATGTTCTAGTTTACTCCTGTGGAGTAGAGATATTTGTACCAGTCGCACTGAGACATTTCAAATGATATCAAACACATAAATACTGTATAGTGAGGATTGACATTGTAATGAAGAGATTTCTGGTGCATTTCAGGTGATCTCAATATGAGGGGAGCAGGAGTTTGGGGGAAGTTTCAGGTGAAAGGAAAGGCATTAAATTAGTGTCATTCATAGATGATTCGCTCAGTGTGATACGTCGTCAATGACGGAGACACTAATGTATGAATGAGTTCAGATGTTAATTTCCTTTGTTTTCTCAGAGTGATTAGACATTTCAGCATCTACTAGGTTTTTCCAGCCTTACAGAGTGTGAGTGTGTATGTTCTGACCTGTCCAGCTTCTCTCTGGAGACGCAGCAGCTGGAGCTGGACACGAGCTCTGGAGAACACCTGCTGCCACAACATCTCCACCTTCTGCACCGCAGCAGTTATCCTGACGACACACGTCAGTGAGCAGCAACACACACACACACACACACACACACACACGTCAGCGAGCAGCAACACACACACACACACACACACGCCAGTGAGCAGCAACACACACACACACACGTCAGTGAGCAGCAACACACACACGTCAGCGAGCAGCAACACACACACACACACACACACGCCAGTGAGCAGCAACACACACACACACACACGTCAGTGAGCAGCAACACACACACAGAGAGAGAGAAAGAGAGAGAGAGAGAGAGAGAGAGAGAGAGAGAGAGAGAGAGAGAGAGAGAGAGAGAGAGAGAGAGAGATGGGCATTAGACTGCACTGGTGCTTAGGTAAGAAAGGCACATTGAGTCAAAGGGAATAAAACAGAAGCGGGCCTACAGAGCCTTGTGGGAGGCTGGAAGTGGAAGTTTATCAGAAAACTAATCAGAGGAAAATGACTGGAAACTAGCGAGATCGCAAACATGATAAACACTCCGCAGTGAAGGATGGTCACTTAACATCTACCTGCAGATGCATGTGATGCTAGCATAACTTTAAATGCTAACAACACATTAAAACCTGCGGTGGAATATAATGTACTTACTTGACGAAGGAACTGGCCAAAAGTCCCACGACCGCCACCGCCGCCCCGCCAACAGCCGTGATCCGGCATCCCAGCAGATCCGTGAACACACTGACGATCGGAGAACAGAAGAAGATCATGCCCATGGAGAGAGAGCCGACCCATGCTGCACACACACACACACACACACACAGATACTTTTAAACATGTTTACATGTCTGATAACCTCCTATAACCAGCTCTTTACGAAATACTGACTAAAGGCTTTACAGGTAATATATAAAACACACCCAGATCGAATCAGTCAGTGTCCTTCAAGATCCACAGAAAACAAGAAGATAAATCAGTGGGAATGAGCTGTTTTTCATTGGTGAAGCATTTAATAACCCTAACCCTAACCCATTTAATTCACTGGATTATACAAAACAATCTTATCACAAAATAACTATATAGAGAATTATCACAGTGATTTATCGGCAAAATGATTTATACTGTGCTATTATCGTCACAGGATCACAAATACAGAGAGAGAGAGAGAGAGAGAGAGAGAGAGAGAGAGAGAGAGAGAGAGAGAGAGAGAGAGAGAGAGAGAGCGAGAGAGAGAGCGAGAGAGAGAGCGAGAGAGAGAGCGAGAGCGAGAGAGAGAGAGAGAGAGAGAGAGAGAGAGAGAGACAGAGACAGAGAGAGAGAGAGAGAGAGACAGAGAGAGAGAGAGAGAGAGAGAGAGAGAGAGAGAGAGAGGGCAAGGGTCAATGAGCAATCCTCAACACACACACACACACACACACACACACACACATAGAGAAACAGGAATCTAACACCACACCCGAGGCAAAAGTGTTGTACAAAGTAAATGTATTTAATTGAAATCTGAAACTTTAGCATGAACTAGATGGCGTAGATTTGCAGTCTGATTGCGTACACAAGTATCTAAACATGATGAGAGGACAGGTTGAAAACTGGCATGTGTGCTAAAACACTTAAGCAAACGCATATGGTTCGTCCAATGTTACTGTTATGCCCATGTCACATAAATGTAATAATAAATGAAATGATATGGTATGTTTGGTCAACGGCACATTAAAGTGTCACAAAAAGTGTCCAATCAGCCTGAACTCACCCTATATATTAAAGTACTGTGATGTGAGCTTGTATTATTAGGGTTATAGGTGATTATAGTGACAGTAACAGGACACTGGGAAATAAAGTGATACCAACAACTGAAGTAACTTCCACAAACAAACCCGCGCTGAGAAACCCTGCAGTGTGTGTGTGTGTGTGTGTGTGTGTGTGTGTGTGTGTGTGGACACACGTGGAGCTCCGGAAACGGCTGTACCTGTTTTGAAGCGCAGATCCTCGTCTTCCGCGTCCCCGAACTCTTTGATCAACGCCAAGAACAGGATCCCGAAAGCGTTCTGGATGCCGAACACCGAGCCGTTGCACCACATGGAGGCCAGCATCACCACCCAGCCCCATCCGCCCTCCGGGGGCTCGAACTCGGCAGACGCCTTCTGCGCGCCCGCGGACACCGGGCAGCCGTTCCCCTGCGCATCCGCGCGGCTCGGCTCAGGCTCGGGGCAGCCGTTCCCCTGCGCGTCCGCGCGGCTCGGCTCAGGCTCGGGGTGAGTCTCGGTCATGCTGATGGATCTCCTCTGACAGCCCGGATGCGCGTGTCCGCTGCTCTGGCGTCTGTTACACTGTTACACTGCTCGCTACTGTAACCTATAAATACAGCGGAGCTGCGGGGGCGGGGCTACAGTCAATAAATAGCAGTCTTACATAGTTCCCATTCTTGCTGTCGATGTGTGTGAGGGAGGAGTGGAGGACGTGAGAGATGGCATCTTCAGTCGATCTATTGGGACGATAGGCGAACTGAAGAGGGTCCAAGGTGTCAGGGATGGAGGAGCAGATATTGTTTTTGATGAGTCTCTCAAAGACCTTCATGACTAAAGACGTGAGAGCCACTGGGCGATAGTCATTTAGGCAAGAGGGTTTACTGTTTTTAGGGACAGGGATGATGGTGGATTTTTTGAATGAGGTTGGGACCACAGATGTAGCATGGGACTCATTGAAGATGGATGTGAGGAGTCCGGCAAGCTGATCAGCACAGGACTGCAGGACACGACCTGAAACGCCATCCGGACCAGCAGCTTTCCTAACATCCACACGTTTGAGTGTCCTACGAACTTCATCCTCCGAGACAGAGATCACGTGATTGTTGCAGCTCTGAGTGATTCTGTCTGAAGCCTCGTTCACACCGCCAGCGATTTTGTCGCTGCATGTCGCCAGCGCCAGAGATTCATGTCGCTAGTGGGCGTTCCCACTACGGGTTCCCTTTAACGTCATTAGCAGGGAACACCCTCCCAGTGCAGAACAGACTGATCACATGCACTCCACTGACTTCACTCCTATTGGTTGTCGCTCGCGATAATCGCTTCTCATTTGCATAAAGTTGAAATTTCTGAACTTTTGTCGCGCGTCTCGTGTCGCTTGACACGCCCACATTCTGTCGCCAACGGTCACTGTCGCTCGTGTCGCCGGAAGTCGCCAGCGCTCCATTGAAATGAATGGGATCGTGTCGCTTTGTCGCTGCGTGTCGCTGGCGGTGTGAACGAGGCTTGACGCGTCACTCGGCGGTGTCGCGCTGCCGCGATTGCCATTAAAGCGAGCGTAGAAAGAGTTTAACTCGTTCACAAGCAACGGATCAGCTCTCACTTCTGCAGAGGATTTCGTTCCAAAAGCACAGATGGTCCTCAGTCCCTGCCACATCCGCCGGGAGTCGTTGAGTTGGAAATAAGACTCCACGCGATCCCTATAACGGAGCTTTGCGGCTTTAACGGCGCGTCGGAGAGCATAACAGGATAATTTATAATCCCTCATATTCCCTGTTAGTAGACCGCCGTTGTATGCGGCAGTGCGGGCGTTCACTGCAGCGCGGATTGAACTGTCCACCCACGGTTTCTGATTAGAGAAGGACGTTATAGTTATTGTTTGTGTGGCTTGCTCTGTCAGTAGCTGTGTCCCAAAGTGAAGGGTGCGCACTTCGAAGGCCAGACTAGGCCACGCCTTCAAATTGCACGAAGTGCACGAAGGGCGAACCGAGGGACAGGGTTGCCAGGTCTGAATAATAAAACCCCTCCAATTGTTATTCAAAAGTATCGGAATCACAGCCAGAATGGGCCAAAATATCCCAAAATGCGGGGCGCGGGCAGTAGAAATATTGCTTAAGTAAAGACAACTTAACCTGTGGACTATAGGCTACAAACACCCCACAGCAACAGTAGCCTAAATGCAGCCCAATCCAGACTTGGCAACAATGAACCAAGCGTCTGACAACTGACAGCGGACGTTCGTGAGGAGATTTAAAAAGAGAAATATATATATATATATACTTTTTTTGAGCTTTCTATTGTGTTTTGAGGGCTGGACCATAAGCATGTAAAGCTGGTTAAATATTGTCAAATTGCAAATATTAGTTAACAGTTTATTTCTTATGTTAAATGTAACTGTTACAATATATTTTAAACATTTAGCCTATATACCTCCATGTTTTTTTTTTTTATGGCATGCCATGCAGCCGTCGACCGATTCGGCCCCGCAAAGCTGCGGACAGTGGAAATATGCACTCATCCCAGAAGATGATGTCCCGCTCAGGCCTTACCAGAGTCTCGTGCATTATTCCCCATCCCGGTCCAGCTCCAGCTTCTCCCCCTCAGGCCTTACCAGAGTCTCTATTGTGCATTATTCCCCATCCCGGTCCAGCTCCAGCTTCTCCCCCTCAGGCCTTACCAGAGTCTCTATTGTGCATTATTCCCCATCCCGGTCCAGCTCCAGCTTCTCCCGCACAGCGCAATGAAAGTGTTGAAAAGTGTTTTCTTCTGGTTTGGCTGATAATAAAAATGTGTTGTTTCTAATGTTAAACTTAAGTTATTTTATTGGTCTATAAATAGGCTATAGTTGTAAAAAGCCTACGTAGGCTAATAGACCAATTTATTTTCATTTACACATTTTAAATTACATGACAAGAAAATATATGTATAAACATAAATGTGTTTAATGTAGCTACAAATTATAACGTGCATTACAAAAATAAACAATAGCTAGGCTAAAAACCACTTCTCTTTAATTTAGCCTACGTCTGAAGTTAACGAAAATGAACAATAGACAGCAGTTCGTTTAATTTATAAATAACTTGCATAAAAAATAATAAGCTAGCCATTTAAATTGTTCTGTGTCGGCCACGCATTCAGCCTTTGGAGGATCGATGTTTCGTTGACCGTCGTCAGAGAACATTCATTCATTCATTCATTCATATATATATACAAAAACTTTATTTTAGCATCTAAGTCAGCAGTTTTCGTTTGTTTGTATTTTTTCTTATAATTCTGAGTGACAGATGTCACATTTGATTTAGCCTATTTTTCTGTGATATTTGTTTTAGTTACGGTGTTGACACAGGCTACAGCCTAGGCTGTAAGAAAAATAAATGATTGCACGGACAATTCCTATCCAGTGTCTCTCTTTCTGTAAGGGAAATTTAAAAGATAGATTCTGGAAACAAAATCTAAATTTAGCTGGATCAGTCGGGTCGGGAATAAAATAATTTATAGCGGGTGAGCACGGAGTGAATTTTGCGCGAGCGGAATGGTGCGGTGCGGAATAGCGGGAGCGGGACGAAAATACAGCGCTGCGCAGATTATATTTTAAAGGCTATTTAAAGAAATTTTGTATGGGAAAAAAAGAAACAGCGAAAAGGGTGATAATGGACTGATTCCTCTTCTTGAGATAATGGTTGAGAAATAAATACCATTTTTGAAAATTGGGAAATTAAAGTTTATCTTGCTCAGGGCAGGGAACTGGGAACTGTGTGAATGCACTAACGTTGGACGTTTTATTTACTTCTAGCGCTTGCGCTGTTGTGTTCAATAGTACCCAGGCTACACTTGAGTTACCGACCGCTACCGTCTTTAACTGGAATCTGATCGCGGGAATGCGGACCAGTCAAATCCTGTAGTCACCAGTGTGCTATGAATTCTGGGATAGGGAAGGCTGCGAAGTTATGGGAAGGTCCCATCTGCTGTACCCTTCCTTTGCCTGAGAACCGAAGGGCGCATTTTGAAGTCGCTCATGAATTGCGGCAGCCTTCGTCGCACCACTGTGACGCAATCGCACTTCAAATGCGGCCTTCAGAGGTGCAACTCTCCCTTTGGGACAGCCTTCGTCGCACCACTGTGACGCAATCGCACTTGAAATGCGGCCTTCAGAGGTGCAGCTCTCCCTTTGGGACAGCCTTCGTCGCACCACTGTGACGCAATCGCACTTCAAATGCGGCCTTCAGAGGTGCAACTCTCCCTTTGGGACAGCCTTCGTCGCACCACTGTGACGCAATCGCACTTGAAATGCGGCCTTCAGAGGTGCAGCTCTCCCTTTGGGACAGCCTTCGTCGCACCACTGTGACGCAATCGCACTTCAAATGCGGCCTTCAGAGGTGCAGCTTTCACTTTGGGACAGCCTACGTAGTGCCGCTGTGAGGCAATCGCACTTCAAATGTGGCCTTCAGAGGTGCAGCTCTCCCTTTGGGACAGCCTACGTAGTGCCGCTGTGACGTAATCGCACTTCAAATGCGGCCTTCAGAGGTGCAGCTCTCCCTTTGGGACAGCCTTCGTAGTGCGGCTGTGACGCAATCGCACTTCAAATGTGGCCTTCAGAGGTGCAGCTTTCACTTTGGGACAGCCTACGTAGTGCCGCTGTGACGCAATCGCACTTCAAATGCGGCCTTCAGAGGTGCAGCTCTCCCTTTGGGACAGCCTACGTAGTGCCGCTGTGACGTAATCGCACTTCAAATGCGGCCTTCAGAGGTGCAGCCTTCACATTGGGACAGCCTACGTAGTGCCGCTGTGACGTAATCGCACTTCAAATGTGGCCTTCAGAGGTGCAGCTCTCCCTTTGGGACAGCCTACGTAGTGCCGCTGTGACGTAATCGCACTTCAAATGCGGCCTTCAGAGGTGCAGCTCTCCCTTTGGGACAGCCTTCGTAGTGCGGCTGTGACGCAATCGCACTTCAAATGTGGCCTTCAGAGGTGCAGCTTTCACTTTGGGACAGCCTACGTAGTGCCGCTGTGACGCAATCACACTTTAAATGCGGCCTTCAGAGGAGCAGCCTTCACATTGGGACAGTCTTCGTAGTGCCGCTGTGACGCAATCACACTTTAAATGCGGCCTTCAGAGGAGCAGCCTTCACATTGGGACAACCTTCGTAGTGCCGCTGTGACGCAATCGCACTTCAAATGCGGCCTTCAGAGGAGCAGTCTTCACATTGGGACAGTCTTCGTAGTGCCGCTGTGACGTAATCGCACTTCAAATGCGGCCTTCAGAGGGTGCCGCCTTCACATTGGGACAGCCTTCGTAGTGCCGCTGTGACGCAATCGCACTTCAAATGCGGCCTTCAGAGGAGCAGTCTTCACATTGGGACAGTCTTCGTAGTGCCGCTGTGACGCAATCGCACTTCAAATGTGGCCTTCAGAGGAGCAGCCTTCACATTGGGACAGTCTTCGTAGTGCCGCTGTGACGCAATCGCACTTCAAATGCGGCCTTCAGAGGAGCAGTCTTCACATTGGGACAGTCTTCGTAGTGCCGCTGTGACGTAATCGCACTTCAAATGCGGCCTTCAGAGGAGCAGCCTTCACATTGGGACAGTCTTCGTAGTGCCGCTGTGACGTAATCGCACTTCAAATGCGGCCTTCAGAGGAGCAGCCTTCACATTGGGACAGTCTTCGTAGTGCCGCTGTGACGTAATCGCACTTCAAATGTGGCCTTCAGAGGTGCAGCCTTCACATTGGGACAGCCTTCGTAGTGCCGCTGTGACGCAATCGCACTTCAAATGCGGCCTTCAGAGGGTGCAGCCTTCACATTGGGACAGCCTTCGTAGTGCCGCTGTGACGCAATCGCACTTCAAATGCGGCCTTCAGAGGAGCAGTCTTCACATTGGGACAGTCTTCGTAGTGCCGCTGTGACGCAATCGCACTTCAAATGTGGCCTTCAGAGGAGCAGCCTTCACATTGGGACAGTCTTCGTAGTGCCGCTGTGACGCAATCGCACTTCAAATGCGGCCTTCAGAGGAGCAGTCTTCACATTGGGACAGCCTTCGTAGTGCCGCTATGACGTAATCGCACTTCAAATGTGGCCTTCAGAGGTGCAGCCTTCACATTGGGACAGTCTTCGTAGTGCCGCTGTGACGTAATCGCACTTCAAATGTGGCCTTCAGAGGAGCAGCCTTCACATTGGGACAGTCTTCGTAGTGCCGCTGTGACGTAATCGCACTTCAAATGCGGCCTTCAGAGGAGCAGCCTTCACATTGGGACAGTCTTCGTAGTGCAGGTATGACGTAATCGCACTTCAAATGCGGCCTTCAGAGGGTGCAGCCTTCACATTGGGACAGTCTTCGTAGTGCCGCTGTGACGTAATCGCACTTCAAATGCGGCCTTCAGAGGAGCAGTCTTCACATTGGGACAGTCTTCGTAGTGCCGCTGTGACGTAATCGCACTTCAAATGTGGCCTTCAGAGGGTGCAGCCTTCACATTGGGACAGTCTTCGTAGTGCAGGTATGACGTAATCGCACTTCAAATGCGGCCTTCAGAGGGTGCAGCCGTCACATTGGGACAGTCTTCGTAGTGCAGGTATGACGTAATCGCACTTCAAATGCGGCCTTCAGAGGGTGCAGCTTTCACATTGGGACAGCCTACGTAGTGCCGCTGTGACGTAATCGCACTTCAAATGCGGCCTTCAGAGGTGCAGCCTTCACATTGGGACAGCCTACGTAGTGCCGCTGTGACGTAATCGCACTTCAAATGTGGCCTTCAGAGGTGCAGCTCTCCCTTTGGGACAGCCTACGTAGTGCCGCTGTGACGTAATCGCACTTCAAATGCGGCCTTCAGAGGTGCAGCCTTCCCTTTGGGACAGCCTTCGTAGTGCGGCTGTGACGCAATCGCACTTCAAATGTGGCCTTCAGAGGAGCAGCCTTCACATTGGGACAGCCTTCGTAGTGCCGCTGTGACGCAATCGCACTTCAAATGCGGCCTTCAGAGGAGCAGCCTTCACATTGGGACAGCCTTCGTAGTGCCGCTGTGACGCAATCGCACTTCAAATGCGGCCTTCAGAGGAGCAGCCTTCACATTGGGACAGCCTTCGTAGTGCCGCTGTGACGCAATCGCACTTCAAATGCGGCCTTCAGAGGAGCAGCCTTCACATTGGGACAGCCTTCGTAGTGCCGCTGTGACGCAATCACACTTCAAATGCGGCCTTCAGAGGAGCAGCCTTCACATTGGGACAGCCTTCGTAGTGCCGCTGTGACGCAATCACACTTCAAATGCGGCCTTCAGAGGAGCAGCCTTCACATTGGGACAGTCTTCGTAGTGCCGCTGTGACGCAATCACACTTTAAATGCGGCCTTCAGAGGAGCAGCCTTCACATTGGGACAGTCTTCGTAGTGCCGCTGTGACGTAATCGCACTTCAAATGTGGCCTTCAGAGGGTGCAGCCTTCACATTGGGACAGTCTTCGTAGTGCCGCTGTGACGTAATCGCACTTCAAATGCGGCCTTCAGAGGAGCAGCCTTCACATTGGGACAGCCTTCGTAGTGCCGCTGTGACGTAATCACACTTCAAATGTGGCCTTCAGAGGAGCAGCCTTCACATTGGGACAGTCTTCGTAGTGCCGCTGTGACGTAATCGCACTTCAAATGCGGCCTTCAGAGGTGCAGCCTTCACATTGGGACAGTCTTCGTAGTGCCGCTGTGACGTAATCGCACTTCAAATGTGGCCTTCAGAGGTGCAGCCTTCACATTGGGACAGTCTTCGTAGTGCCGCTGTGACGTAATCGCACTTCAAATGCGGCCTTCAGAGGGTGCAGCCTTCACATTGGGACAGTCTTCGTAGTGCCGCTGTGACGTAATCGCACTTCAAATGTGGCCTTCAGAGGTGCAGCCTTCACATTGGGACAGTCTTCGTAGTGCCGCTGTGACGTAATCGCACTTCAAATGTGGCCTTCAGAGGAGCAGCCTTCACATTGGGACAGTCTTCGTAGTGCCGCTGTGACGTAATCGCACTTCAAATGTGGCCTTCAGAGGTGCAGCCTTCACATTGGGACAGTCTTCGTAGTGCCGCTGTGACGTAATCGCACTTCAAATGCGGCCTTCAGAGGGTGCAGCCTTCACATTGGGACAGTCTTCGTAGTGCCGCTGTGACGTAATCGCACTTCAAATGTGGCCTTCAGAGGGTGCAGCCTTCACATTGGGACAGTCTTCGTAGTGCCGCTGTGACGTAATCGCACTTCAAATGTGGCCTTCAGAGGTGCAGCCTTCACATTGGGACAGCCTTCGTAGTGCCGCTGTGACGTAATCGCACTTCAAATGCGGCCTTCAGAGGTGCAGCCTTCACATTGGGACAGCCTTCGTAGTGCCGCTGTGACGTAATCGCACTTCAAATGTGGCCTTCAGAGGTGCAGCCTTCACATTGGGACAGCCTTCGTAGTGCCGCTGTGACGTAATCGCACTTCAAATGCGGCCTTCAGAGGGTGCAGCCTTCACATTGGGACAGTCTTCGTAGTGCAGGTATGACGTAATCGCACTTCAAATGCGGCCTTCGAAGTGCGCGCACTTCACTTTGGGACACAGCTAGTGTGTTGATGAAGCAGAGCACCACATCAGTGAACTCGCTGACGTCCAATGAACTCGCCCGGAACATGTCCCAGTCAACGTCATCAAGAGCTGCCTGAAGCGTGATCTCTGAATGAGGCGACCAGCGTTTAACTTCCCGCCTCACCGGGGGTTCCTGAACGAGCCTTTGTTTGTACTCAGGTGTAAGGAAAATGGCGGCATGGTCCGATTTACCAAAGGCTGGTAGTGAACGAGCCTTGTAGGCATTCTTAAACAGAGAATAGCAGTGATCCAGTGTGTTTGCTCCTCGTGTGGGACAGGAGACATGTTGGTGAAAGTTAGGCAATACTTTCTTAAGGTTGGCTTTGTTAAAATCACCCGCGACGACGAAAGCCGCATCAGGGTGGCTGTCTGTGGAGCCGCTGATGGCATCATGGAGGCCAGATAAAGCCAGTCCCGTGTCTGCCTGTGGTGGAATATAAACCACAGTGGCGACGACCGAAGAAAACTCCCTATTTTATCAACAGTGCGTAGAAAAGGTTCTATATTTCGTCGTATGACTGAAATTTAGAATGTGTCTTAGTACAAGAAAATCTGTATTTATCAAACGTGCGTACACAGTTCTTACGCACATGAGTAAACAATCGCTGTTGATGAATCCCACATGTGCGTAAGTGCCCTGCTCGTTCACGATCACAGTCATTAGCATTCAGAAACGCCTCCAATGAACCATATATGGGGACAACACATCCCTTAAAAATCACGAGATTGTTTTTTTTCTCCCTCACCGCAGTTATGGCAAAAAGAGGAACTTCACAAACACAAAATGAGTCAATCATTTGAACGTTGACGACAATGACGTTTAACAACAACAACGAATTTGCAACACAAATGATTATTTGTCTAGCAGAGAACAGAATGAAACACTTTTCTATTTACATAATTAAATGTGTCGGTGTATGATGGTGCTTTTGTGGCGATGTGGGTCAGTCTGTGGATCCAATTCTGTCTGGAAATCTGGCGACTGCAGGCAAGCCCCGTTTTATTTTGGCTTGTTGAGGATTTCGGTGAGGGAACTGTGGGTCGGGTCCAAGGAAATAATTGCATCCAACATTTGTCACAACTGTCTTTTTTAGGGTTAGAAACCAATTACGCATTGTGTTTAAAATGACTTTATATCTATATATCCATGCATCCATATAGATAAAGATAGTCATTTTAAACACAATGCGTAATATATATATATATATAAATTTAGTGTTAAATAAATTTAGCACGATCATTCGAATATACTCCCAGGTTTCTACTGATATAAAGCCATGTGTTAATTGCTGAAGTAACCCTTTCCGTGCTGTTTGATGTGTAGTATCGCTGTTCTACCACTAGTTTCTCTGCGTCAGCATTCTCAGAGGTGTGCTTATAATACACACATTTCTACGTATAAGTAGAAGTTGGTAAATCCCACACTTTGTGTGAAACCAAATTCTGACTCTACCATCTGAATGTCTCAGCAGAAATCGAGACTCATCAGACCAGGCAACATTTCTCCAGTCTTCAACTGGCCAGGTTTGGTGAGCTTGTGCAGATTGTCGCCTCTTTTTCCTATTTGTAGTGGAGATGAGTGGTCCCCGGTGGGGTCTTCTGCTGGTGTAGCCCATCCGCCTCAAGGTTGTGTGTGTTGTGGCTTCACAAATGCTTTGCTGCAGACCTCGGTTGTAACGAGTGGTTATTTCAGTCAAAGTTGCTCTTCTATCAGCTTGAATCAGTCGGCCCATTCTCCTCTGACCTCGAGCATCAACAAGGCATTTTCTCCCACAGGACTGCTGCACACTGGATGCTCTTCCCTTCTCACACCATTCTTTGTAAACCCTAGAAATGGTTGTGTGTGTAAATCCCAGTAACTGAGCAGATTGTGAAATACTCAGACCGGCCCGTCTGGCACCAACAACCATGCCACGCTCAAAACGGCTTAAATCACCTTTCTTTCCCATTCTGACATTCAGTTTGGAGTTCAGGAGATTGTCTTGACCAGGACCACACCCCTAAATGCACTGAAGAACTGCCATCTGATTGGCTCTCACACACACACACACACACACACACACACACACACACACACACACACACACACACACACACAGTGTTTCCATGTTTTATGGGGACTTTCCATAGGCGTAATGGATTTTATACTTTACAAACCGTATTTTTTATCCCCCTACACTGCCACTAAACCTACCCAACACACACACACACACACACTGCCCCTAAACCTACCCATCACACACACACACACACTGCCCCTAAACCTACCCAACACACACACACACACACACACACACACACACACACACACACACACACACACACACACACACACACACACACAGCCACTAAACCTACCCAACACACACACACACACACACACACACACTGCCCCTAAACCTACCCATCACACACACTGCCCCTAAACCTACCCAACACACACACACACACACACACACACACACACATAGTGTTTCCATGTTTTATGGGGACTTTCCATAGGCGTAATGGATTTTATACTTTACAAACCGTATTTTTTATCCCCCTACACTGCCACTAAACCTACCCAACACACACACACACACACACACTGCCCCTAAACCTACCCAACACACACACACACACTGCCCCTAAACCTACCCAACACACACACACACACACTGCCCCTAAACCTACCCATCACACACACTGCCCCTAAACCTACCCAACACACACACACACACACACACACACACACACACACATAGTGTTTCCATGTTTTATGGGGACTTTCCATAGGCGTAATGGATTTTATACTTTACAAACCGTATTTTTTATCCCCCTACACTGCCACTAAACCTACCCAACACACACACACACACACACACTGCCCCTAAACCTACCCAACACACACACACACACTGCCCCTAAACCTACCCAACACACACACACACACACACACACACACACACACAGCCACTAAACCTACCCAACACACACACACACACACACACACACACACACACTGCCACTAAACCTACTCAATACACACACACACACACACACACTGCCACTAAACCTACTCAATACACACACACACACACACACACACACTGCCCCTAAACCTACCGATCACAGGAAACATTCTGCATTTTTACTTTCTCAAAAAAACTCCTCCTGTGTGATTTATAAGATGTTTTCCTCATGGGGACCTAAAAATGTCCCCACAAGGACAAGGATTTCGGATATTGCCATCTTTGTGGGGACATAACGTAGGGATTACCAGGCCACACACAAACACACACACACACACACACACACACACACACACACACACACACACACACACACACACATCAGGGTGTGTTTATTATAGAGAGTTTATTATAGAGGACTCATCTTAATCAGCAGACACCACACATCACTGCAGTCTTCACTGATTATATAACCTAGATTAAACACAGCATTGCTTCCATTCATGTGTGTGTGTGTGTGTCTGTGTGTGTGTGTGTGTGTGTGTGTGTGTGTGTGTGTGTGTGTGTGTGTGTGTGTGTGTGTGTGTGTGTGTGTGTGTGTGTGTGTGTGTGTGTCAGACTTCTTCTGTGGACCCAGAGTGTCTGCGGTGCGTCTGGCACACACACACACACACACCATCTGATCCGGCCGACTGCAGTAACCCTCGGGATAAACAGAGAGACTAACATTAGTGTAGATGCCGCTCTTCTGATGATGTAACGAGTCCATCAGGTGTTATGGGAAGTGTTCCCGGTTCCGGCTGACCTAGTTAATGCAGCCGAACAATCAGTCAATTGATCTGAATAATGAGAGTTAATAATGTTCTGTGTGTGTGCCATAGTAAAGAGATGTGTTTTTAGTCTAGATTTAAACTGGCAGAGTGTGTCTGCTTCCCGAACAATGCTAGGAAGACTGTTCCAGAGTTTAGGAGCTAAATAGGAAAAGGATCGACCGCCTGCAGTTGATTTAGATATTCTAGGTATGATCAACTGGCCAGAGTTTAGAGACCGCAGTAGACGTGATGGAGTATAATGTGTTAAGAGCTCGCTTAAGTACCGGAGCTAAACCATTTAGTGCTTTGAGTAATAAGCAGGATTTTAAAATGTCTGCGATGTTTAATAGGGAGCCAGTGCAGTGTTGACAGAACTGGACTAATATGATCAAACTTCCTGGTTCTAGAAGAACTCGAGCTGCTGCGGTTTGGACCAGCTCAACATGACATCATGGCTCGGCGTAAACATACACGGCACTTCCTAAAGCCAAGAGGCGTGTTATCTGTACGCATTTTGAGCTATCCGCGTGTATGTCTACGCCGTGTGATTCCGCCAACCTGATCTCACAGAATTAATATTTATAGCCTAATTTTATATTTTGGGGCAACTAACTCCACTCCTACCCTAAACCTACACACTCTCAACAATATAAAACACGTAACAGGCAAATAAATCTACAGTCTAGTGTACAGCGTGGATTAATTGCAAAAACGGACAATAAAAGTATTAACTCGTGTTGCATTCCAAGTCTTCTGAAGTCCTACGATGTCTTCATGTGAAGAACAGAGATGCTCTCAATGTTTTAGTCGTTGAAATGACCGCGCCCCTTTGTGAACAGAACACACAGACTGATACAGAATAATACACACGACGACTCGTTAGAATGACGCGATCGGTCACGAGACACACCACAGCCAATGCTGTCAAAGCTGACCTGACGGTTCTTCCGGCGGCAATATTTCAAATGTAATATTAATCTTTGGCGGCTGGACTCGACGTTCTGATCGCTTTAGGGGATTTCTTCACACAAATCAATCGTTTGGCCTCGGAACACTTGGAGTATTTGTACTTTCTGAATAAATTATGCCTGCAGTCGTATCTGCCGGTTATCCTGTTTTTTATAATACACAAATCGGTAGGTTTAGGGAAGAGTTTTGAGTTGCGTGTTCAAAATGTGTCTGAATGCACTCGCCTAAAGGATTATTAGGAACACCTGTTCTATTGTTCATTAATGCAATTATCTAATCAGCCAATCACGTCTGGTTTCCGGTGGAGCCGGAAGTGTCAAAATACAGGTCTCTCTATGCGCGTTTCATTTTCACGTCAAACTAAACCAACTCCATTAAAGGGTTAGTTCAGCAGAAATGAAATGTCTGTCATTAACTCCTCTCCCTAATGTCGCTCCACACCCGTAAGACCTCCGCTCATCTTCACACAGTTTAAAGGGATAGTTCACTTTGAAATTAAATGTTGGTGTTGCTCTACACCCTCTGGCTCGGCATCCGCAGCACTCGGGGGTTTGGACAGATGGGGAGGGAAAAGGAGACGGAAGCGTGAGGAGCAACAGAGGCGGGAGAGTGGAGAGAGGAAAAGAAGATTTAACTCCCAACACTAGCGGACCACATGTCAGTGCTGCAGGAGCCAATGAGCATATTACTCACTTAAAAATGTTGGGTTAAAAATAACCCAACACGTAACCCAACTGTGGGTTGGTATAGCACCTTCCCAACGTTGGGTTATTTTAACCCAATGCAACCCAATGCCCCAGTATAGTGATGGGGACACTATACTGACAAAGAGCACCGTCCTTCGGATGAGACGTTAAACTGAGGTCCTGACTCTCTGTGGTCGAAAATCCCAGGATGTCTTTCGGAAAAAGAGTAGGGGTGTAACCCCGGCATCCTGGCCAAATCTGCCCACTGGCCTCTGTCCATCATGGCCTCCTAATCTTCCCCCTATCCTGATTGGCTTCATCACTCGGTCTCCTCTCCACCAATCAGCTGGTGTGTGGTGAGCGTTCTGGAGCAATATGGCTGCCGTCGCATCATCAGGTGGTGCTGCACATTGGTGGTGGTGGAGGAGATTCCCCCCTTCAATGTAAAGCGCTTTGAGTGCCTTGAAATGCGCTATATAAATCAAACACATCATCATTATTATTACTGTAATGGACATCACAACATGGGCTCAGGAATACTTCCAGAAAACATTGGAGAACACAATCCACCGCGCCATTGGCCGTCGCCGGCTAAAACTCTACAGGTCAAAGAAGAAGGCACATCTAAACATGATCCAGAAGCGCAGGCGTTTCCTCTGGGCCAAGGCTCATTTAAAATGAACTGCGGAAAACTGTTCTGTGGTCAGACAATCAAAATTTGAAAACTGGGACGCCATCCGTACTAAAGAGGACAACCCAAGCGGTCTCAGCGCTCTGTTCAGAAGCTGACCTCTGATGGTCTGGGTGTAACGGAGTTCGCAGATGGGAAGGAAGGAGACGGGAATCGGTGAACGTTTAATACATTTTAATTTAAAATAATAAAACGAAATTAACACGGGCAGTTGTCCGTGAGTTTGCACATACACAACAAAACGTAAAAACAAAACAACATAAATCCAGGCCTGGTCCTCTCTCGTTCTTTACCGGTGTTGCTCTCCTTAGATGCCTCCGAGCTCCCTCATGAGAGGACTCGAGACCAGTGCGGCGCGCAGGTAACGCTCTTTTACAATCACAATCCCCGGTCTCGCTCGCTCTTCCCATGTCTCTCGCTCGTCCACCTCGCCACAATGGGGATGCATGAGTGTGTGTGGCATGGGCAGCTTACACATCAGGAAAGGCCATCAATGCTGAAAGGTCTATCCAAGTTCTAGAGCAACATCTGCTCCATCCAGACGGCGTCTCTTTCAGGGAAGACCTTGCATTCTCCAACATGACAATGCCAGAGCACACACTGCATCAATTACAGCATCATGGCTGCGCAGAAGAAGGATCCGGCACTGAAATGGCCAGCCTGCAGTCCAGATCTCTCACCATTAGAAAACATTTGGCGCATCATAAAGAGGAAGATGCGATAAAGAAGACCTGAGACAGTTGAGCAGCTAAAGCCTGTGTTAGACACATCCCTATTCCTAAACTAGAGCAGCTCCATCCCCAGATGTTCTAAACAGAAGAGGGGATGCCACACAGGGGGAAACATGGCCACGGCACAACTTTTTAGGAATGTGTAGCTCTCATGAAATCCAAAATGAGCGAATATTTGGCATGACATTTCAATGTCTCACTTTCAACATTTGATATGTTATTTATGCTGTATTCTGAATAAACTATTGTAATGTGAAACGTCCACATCACTGAATTCAGTTTTTATTCACAATTTGTACAGTGTAGGTTTTTTTAATCGGGTTTGTACATCAGAGGTCCGTTTACTCACGTTTGCATTCACTTTCTCTTTTTTTTAGGCGGTGATCAGATATACTGAGAGGCGCCGGTGTGGAGACACATCAGAATCAGTTCGTTGACAAGACTTTATTCTTCATGAGATTCTCTATTAAGAATTGTATTGTTTCCATTAATAAGAAAATCTCTCTTATTTTTTGGGCTTTTCTTCTGCTGTCTGTCCTGTACTCACAAACCAGGGATCAGTGAAAATGTCCTGCACGGTTTTAAGCAGACACAACCCTTGATCCGTTTGAAGCCGATGAAGAAGGCTGGTGCATTCTGTGAAAGTGATCAGAGGAGAGCGGATTAGTCCTGTTGGTCCTGACGTGAGATCTGTAGTAAGGTCATTTTAGAGTGCATTGGTGGCTGTTACTATGACATGAACATTTAATCACTGCTAACATTCATTATTGAGCTCACTTTTAGACAGGTGCTTCGTCTTCCAAAACGGGTGTCGGATGTCTCTTACGAGCGCCTCCATCACTGTAAATATGTTTTCAGTGTATTTCACCTTGGCACGGTCTTTAAACCACTGCTCTGAAGGTTTGTCATTTCCTGTAAGCAACACATTTCCATTGTTTAGTAAAACATAAGTCATACTTTATCAGAGATCAGTGCTCAAAAAGCCAACTTGCCTCTCTTCACGGAGTGCTGTGCCCAACTGAAGTCCACTATTTTAATCTTGGATGTTTTCGTATTGATGACGATTCTATCCAGATCAATCGGGAGAAGAACATCACGCTCCCAGCAGTGATGCAGAGCCTCAAACACTTGTTGCATGATGACTTTAGCATCCACTTCTTTCAGGTCCTTTCCTTTCATTTTAATAAATTGATCCAAGGTGATATAGGGATGTAAATGCTCCATTACCAAGATATCGTGATTGTACATGATGAAGGCCTCATATAAACGTATGAAATGTTCTGAAGATGGAGGAGTTAAGAGCGTCATCATTGCTGCTGTTTCTTTACACGGGTCTCTGGTAAACTCGGACTAAAGAACAGAGATGGGCCAAAGGTAAGCTCGTTTAAAATCTCTGAACTAGAGTCAAAGCAATGACCTTTACAGCTGATGCTTCTGGGCTTTGACTGTCTAACACAGCTACATCTCAGAGAATTAACAAACCAACTCTTAATAGAGAATCTCATGAAGAATAAAGTCTTGTCAACTTACTGACTCTGGCATTTGCCCGCACCGGTTCCTCTCAGTATATCTGATCATCACCTAAAAAACAAAGAAAATGAATGCAAACGTGAGTAACCTGATCCCTGATGTACATGACCACCTACAGGCTTTACGTCTCTAAAACACTGATGGTCATGGCAGCACTCAAAGGACACAGAAAGAAAGTTTGCTTGTGAAGAAAGAGAAACATACGTCTTGGCCGTCCGATATTCTAGTCCCTTCAAACACACGGAAGTGATATTTGAAGATCAGTCCCTTGCCCAGTTTATAGTGAGATTCAAAGTCTTCATGTTTCAGACTCAAGTCATTGTGAATGATGAAGTTCTCTGAAAACACACAGCAACATGTTAACACACAGCAACATGTTAACACACAGCAACATGTTAACACACAGCAACATGTTTACACACAGCAACATGTTAACACACAGGAGCATGTTAACACACAGCATGAGCCTGAACTCCAGCCTGAACACACTTAAGGGGGTCGCACACCGGACGCGGAGCTCGGCGGCGCGCCACGCAGCGTCTCAGGTATCGCACACCAGACGCGCACATTTTAAAAGGCTATGTTTATTATACATTTCCCCAAAATATGTTTAGACTTTATTCAAGCTGTTGAACTCAGAATGTAAAACAAATGTGTCTTGTAGCAAAGGTTGAAATCAGTATACCTTAACGATAATGTACTTTTAATATAAAGCCTTGAAATGGCGCTCCGTGGCGCGGCAGGATTTAGAACAACTTCCTGAGTTGCCGCGGACAGGCGCCGAATGCCGCCACCGGTGTGCGTACACTCATTGAAAACAATGTGTTCGAATTTTAAAGACGTGGCGCGCCGCCGAGCTCCGCGTCCGGTGTGCGACCCCCTTTAAGACGTAACAGCAGGGGTTGGGCTATATTGAACTGTCTGTAGAACTAGCATCAGTGCAGTGGATTAATGAATGCAGAAGAAGAGGGAATGTTGGTTAAGAAAGAGGGAATTGTTGGTCCCCATTGTTGTCCACAGTAGATGACAGAAAACCCTCCGGAGGTGAAGGGACGCATGAACAAGACGCTTATAACTGGAGACTCACGCTCTGGGCTGGAGGAATGCGGCAGCACAGAAGCGCTGGTCGATGGTTGGGCATCATCGATCTCGAATGTCTGTGGTCGCTGTTTTACAGCGGCCTTTAAACAAGCACGGTCTTCCCTCCATTTACTGTGTTCCTCTGCAAGCAAAGAATATCGATCAGAAACATCTTTTCTATGAGCACAGATTACAGCTGAAGGACTAATGTATTGATTTGAGTAAATTTCATCAGTCACTTGCACTGCTGCCCTCACTGCAGCTGCTGCGCTCCGTCCCCTCGGGGACCCCCTCCGGGACTCTCTCCGTCTCCTCTGGGACCCTCTCCGTCCCCTCGGGGACCCCCTCCGTCCCCTCCGGGACTCCCTCCGTCCCCTCGGGGACCCCCTCCGGGACTCTCTCCGTCCCCTCCGGGACCCCCTCCGTCCCCTCCGGGACTCTCTCCGTCTCCTCGGGGACTCCCTCCGGGACCCCCTCCGTCCCCTCGGGGACCCCCTCCGGGACCCCCTCCGTCCCCTCCGGGAATCTCTCCGTCCCCTCCGGGACTCTCTCCGTCCCCTCGGGGACCCTCTCCGTCCCCTCGGGGACCCCCTCCGTCCCCTCCGGGACTCTCTCCGTCTCCTCCGGGACCCCCTCCGTCCCCTCAGGGACCCCCTCCGTCTCCTCGGGGACCCTCTCCGTCCCCTCCGGGACTCTCTCCGTCTCCTCCGGGAGCCCCTCCGTCCCCTCCGGGACCCTCTCCGTCTCCTCGGGGACCCTCTGCGTCCCCTGGGGGACCCTCTCCGTCTCCTCCGGGACCCTCTCCGTCTCCTTGGGGACCCTCTGCGTCCCCTGGGGGACCCTCTCTGTCTCAAACACATCCATGTCTCCGCTGATGATTATGTATCGTCTCCACAGGATTAACAGGACAATAGTTAGTATCTCTAGACTGCGATTGGTAACTGTATTGCACTGCTGTGTCTCTAGACTGTGTGTGTGTAACTGCAGGACATCCGCTCTGATAAACTCCGCTCTGATTGCACTCACTCAGGCAGAGCTCTTAAACTCTGACTGTGACATCATGCTCAGAACACGCAACTGTGACGTCACGCGGCCAGTCGAGCGCGAAGCTGCATGAATTTATCTCTGTTTGGTATATTTCTTTAAATATGTTTCTCTCTTTATCTTTGTGTCAGTATTGAATGTTATTAAGCGTTTAGTTATTTGTTTCATTAAGGAGGATGTGGAATTAGCTCATATTATTCTATATATTTAATGTATTGACGCAGCACAGATGCAGTTTTGGATGGGCCATAAATTAAAAACGTTATCAAATCACTGTTTAACCAAATAAAAATGACTGACTAATACATCAGTGTTTACCCGATAGAGATGTTAATGGCGTGATGGTCTATTCTGTTGCATTATAAGAGTCTCGGAGCACGGACCCGTCGGCGGGTCTGACCGGAGAAGAGGCTTTGGCATCTCCAGCTGTGCTTTAGCGCTTCTCTACAAGCTGATGGACCATAAAAGTGTTCCGAATTTAATATTTACCCAAAACAAGTTTAGTTCTGCTCATATAACATGATAATATTTGACAACTCTGTTTAATACAGATCAACAGCACTTCCCAAAAGTTTCAACCAATAGTTGGCGTTTATTCACGGAAGGCAGACCGCGGTAGTCGCGCTATCCTGGGCTGATGAAGATGCGCTGAGCCGCGGGTTCACCAAAGCGCGTTCGTTTGATCGCGGCTGTCTGGCGTTATTCAGCGGTTTCTTTCTATGGGAGCGCCGCGTATTTTGGCGCCATGAGCTGAAGAATATTCAGCTTGGAGTAAACCACCTTCTCTCTCTCTCAAACACTAGTTTGGCTATTCAGCGCTGAGGTAATGCAAACACAGTCAAGTTAGAGATGTATTGTTGACATTTGTATGACGGACATTTGTGAGATCGCGATGAACTGCCAACTACAGCATTTCAGTGACCGATCCTGGCTCGCCTTCGAGGCTTCAGTCTATAATATTCACTGAGTAAAATATTGCTGCTGAAAGGACTGATGGCATTCTGCAAAGTTTGACATCCGAATATAAATGCTGGATTCACTCACACCAGACAGAAAAATCCTCATGACGCAGAATAGAGGAATTACAATTCACAAAACTTTTCTTCTGGTTCTGAGGAAGATGTTAAAATGGCCTCCAAGCAGGGGCAGATCTAGCAAATGATGTATGGGATGGAAACGTGAAGCGAGCATCCTTGCATGGCTGTTGTGGATTCACATAATGTACATATGCAGTGTATACACAGGATTAAAGATTAAAGAGTGCTGTGTGATAGATTTAGCTTGAACCTGATAGCTGACATGTGCAATATCAATATTCATTTACAAAGCATGACAAACAATAAAGATTATATATGAAAATAAGCCTCAGTACTGTAATACTACTGCCCATCGAAAGTCATCACATCTTCTCACCAGTATCTAATAACAACAGCACTGATAGGAACCATAATATATGGTTTAGCAGACACATGGTCCTTTAATCATAACTTAGAAATCAAAACCTATTTATTTTTACAACATCTATTTCATGTTAAAGTGATACATTTTGAAAAGGCACACTGAACACACACAGGTTGCTGTCTCTTCCTCTTCACTCACTTCATGCCATCCCTTTCTTTCTTCCACCTCTCCATTTTTTCTGCTGCCTGAAGAGGCGTGAATGGACATAATCCTCATTTAGCTTTTATTCTTCAGTTTTGTATTAAGTAATTTAAGACAGACGTGTGAAAAGAGCATGAACTGAGCAGTTAGACTAGTTAGTGCACTGCAAGAGTTCTACCTTCCATTCGCTAAACTCATGACGGTCTTACAATACGCTTCATAAACTTCATCCTCAGATCTGATTCAAAAACTAGGATTGTTCTCATTTACTCACCATGTAGTCCCAAACCCACACCATGTCTTCTCCCGAACACACAGAAGGATATTCTGAGGAATGGTTGGACCCATGTCATTCCATCATAGGAACACACACACTTCAGAATATCCTCCTGTGTGTCAGACAGAGGCCGTTCTGGCGACCTGTGGGGTCATGGGACTCCTATCTGAGGGCTCTCCTAACGGCCAGGCGGAAGCTCTTTCCTAAGGTTTGCCTCTTATTCAGAAAAAAAGCAGTGTTGCATTCTTTTTCTTCCCATTACAATATATTCATTTTTGGGAAAGCGACGTCAGCTTCAGCACTCCTGAGGTTATGGGATATTCTATTCCAGACACGAGGCAGCACAAGCGGTTTAGAAGTCATATTTATTGTAAAACGCTCCAGACATTACCCAGTTCAGACACGGATGAGGATCATTCAAGGCTAATACAGATCAACACATCCAGCATTAAACACACGACGGGATCCGGATCCGACACACACACAGCTCAGTCCACACACACACACACACACACGTGAACACACCGGAGGAAACACACGTGAAGTGATACAAACAACCCCAATACTGCTCAGCAACACACACACTCGTGTCAGAGGAACTGCATATGGAGGAACCGGTGTGACGGATCCAGATCCGGGTAGTTGATGCTTTATCAGCCTCATGAAGAGCATCACAAACAGCACATTAATATCTCATAGATAAACATATATACTCTATAGATTTACATATTATATTTGATTAGATTATAATTAATATAAAGAGACAGACATTCTGATTGATGCAATCCATACACACACACACACACACACGGGTTAAAAGGGCTGTTCCTCTTGGAGACCTGAGTTAAAACTCCTGATTCAGAAGCACTTCCTGAAGACGATCTGTGGGCCGAACTCCTCGTACTCCTCCGCGCTGATCCAGGATGGGCTGGCTCCTGTCCGGCTCGCCAGCGCTGAGCCCCCGCTCCACACGGAGGAGTCCCGATCCGGAGGGCTGAGCACACACACACTCACACCCGGACACAAGCTGCCGATTTCCCACCGCAGGCGCTCCGGAAGGCCCCGGAGCAGCGTGTTCCCGCCTAAACACATCACATGTTAGTGCTCCTGCCTGTGATTGGCCAGTCACACGTTACAGCTCCTGGCCTGTGATTGGCTCTCATACCTGACAGCAGGATGTTCCCCACCAAACTGCGGCGGAGGTCGATGTCGGACTGCAGAACGGACTTGAAGACGCTCTCGTGCATCCCATAATGATCTCGTCCAATCAGCTCCGGCCGGAAGAGGATCTCCGGTGCCCTGTGTGTGATGAGACCGTGAGAGCGTCAATCTAGCTATGACAATCTAGCACGAGCGCGCTCATGACCCCTCACCAGTAAAACGTTTGCTCCAATCCAGACATGACGTTTATCTGGAGCTTACTATACTTGCTGTAGCCATTAAACATTGTTTTATTTCATATTTATGTCTAAACATAATTTTAAATTTCATCTGATTATGAGAAGTGCAAAGATGCGAGTGGGTCAGAAATGATTTTGGTGATTTATTTTTTGTGTAATACTGTGATTTGTTAAAGTGAATTGTTTTGTATAAATTTGATCTTAATTTTAATAAAGGTTTCTTCAGCCAATCGCTGGATTTAATAAATAAGAAGCAGACAGCAGACTATAATCGTGACGCCGCTTTCATTGCTCATGAACTGGAGCGTGTCTCATTAATAAACCCAAACTCAGCAGATACTCACCTCACACACTCACACACACAGGTGAGTTACCTGAAGCGCTCAGAGGTCAGCGAGACGACCCGTCCGTCAGGGAGTGTGTACAGCACTTCTGATGACGACCCCTCACACACACACACACACACACACACACACACACACACACACACACAGGTGAGTTACCTGAAGCGCTCAGAGGTCAGCGAGACGACCCGTCCGTCAGGGAGTGTGTACAGCACTTCTGATGACCTCTTCATCTCCGCTTCATAGTCCAGAGCCACACAGCAGCAGCTCTCCTTCATCTCACGCACAATCTCCAGCTCTGCTGACGTCCGCATACACACACCCTGCTCCAGCAGCAGCTGCACGTACACACACACACACAGAAATCATGTCACTGAAACCAGAAAAGGTTTGAGTGAGCGAGCGAGAGTGTGTGTACCTTCTGCAGCTGCAGGGTGACGTCCGCTCCGGCGAGGCTGAAGCGCTGCACAGCGTGAGGCAGACAGTAACCCTCGAACACCGGAACACTGTGACTGACACCATCTCCAGAGTCCAGGACCACACCTGCGTGCACACACACACACACACAGCTCCTTCAGCTCGAGCCTCAGTGTCTCACGGTTCATGTGTGTGTGTGTGTAAGGTGTCCAGAATAATAATCCTCCGCTGTGTGTTAATAGGCCAGAGGAGAACTGAGTCTGGTTTCTCTAAGGTTTATTTTTCTCCATCATGCCCTGATGGAGTTTCGGTTCCTTTGGTCGCCTTTGGCTTGGCTTGCTCAGTTGGGGACACTAACATTATGATCAGAGTAATTCAACTAAATATACAAATAACATTAATTAATTATTATTACTTATTTAATTCTATAAACTATAATACTGATCTGCCAGCATTGTCTCTCTATGATAAATTAAAATAAGCTGATAACATCACTGTTTACTCCAGAACGACTGTACAGCCAAATCTAATTCTGCTGCAGTATTGTCCTGTTTAACACTGAAGCTGCTCTGACACAATCGCCGCTGGAGAAGCGCGATAGAAATAAAGTTGATTGTGTGTGTGTGTGTGCGTGCGCGTGTGTGTGTGTGTGCGTGCGCGTGTGCGCGTGCGAGACCTGTGGTGCGTCCTGAAGCGTAGAGAGCCAGCACCGCCTGTAGGGCCACACTCAGCAGAGGAACACTGAAGCTCTCGAACATCAGCTCCACCGTCCTCAGCCGGCTCTGGGCCGAGCTCATGGCCGCCTCCGTCAGCAGCACCGGGTGATCTGAGGACCTCACACACAACTGCTGGAACGCATGCTGCCAGATCTAACGGAGAGAGGGAGAGAGGAGAGCACACACACGTCAATCCTGCGGTCTGAGTGAGAACGTTCTGGCTAATGAACGCCCCATGATGTGACGTCTGCAGATTCTGGAAGATTATATGAACTCTAAACACCTTCAGCACATCTCACTGACCTCTTCATATATAACAATACGAGCTCACTGACCTCTTCATATATAACTATACGAGCTCACTGACCTCTTCATATATCACAATACGAGCTCACTGACCTCTTCATATATAACAATACGCGCTCACTGACCTCTTCATATATAACAATACGAGCTCACTGACCTCTTCAAATATAACAATACGAGCTCACTGACCTCTTCAAATATAACAATACGAGCTCACTGACCTCTTCATATATAACTATACGAGCTCACTGACCTCTTCATATATTACTATACGAGCTCACTGACCTCTTCATATATAACAATACGAGCTCACTGACCTCTTCATATATAACAATACGAGCTCACCGACCTCTTCATATATAACAATACGAGCTCACTGACCTCTTCATATATAACAATACGAGCTCACTGACCTCTTCATATATAACAATACGAGCTCACTGACCTCTTCATATATAACAATACGAGCTCACTGACCTCTTCATATATCACAATACGAGCTCACTGACCTCTTCATGTATAACAATACGAGCTCACTGACCTCTTCATATATAACTGAGCTCACTGACCTCTTCATATATAACTGAGCTCACTGACCTCTTCATATATAACAATACGAGCTCACTGACCTCTTCATATATAACTGAGCTCACTGACCTCTTCATACATAACAATACGAGCTCACTGACCTCTTCATATATAACAATACGAGCTCACTGACCTCTTCATATATAACAATACGAGCTCACTGACCTCTTCATATATAACAATACGAGCTCACTGACCTCTTCATATATCACAATACGAGCTCACTGACCTCTTCATGTATAACAATACGAGCTCACTGACCTCTTCATATATAACTGAGCTCACTGACCTCTTCATATATAACTGAGCTCACTGACCTCTTCATACATAACTGAGCTCACTGACCTCTTCATACATAACAATACGAGCTCACTGACCTCTTCATATATAACAATACGAGCTCACTGACCTCTTCATATATAACTGAGCTCACTGACCTCTTCATATATAACTGAGCTCACTGACCTCTTCATATATAACTGAGCTCACTGACCTCTTCATACATAATACGAGCTCACTGACCTCTTCATACATAATACGAGCTCACTGACCTCTTCATACATAACAATACGAGCTCACTGACCTCTTCATATATAACAATACGAGCTCACTGACCTCTTCATACATAACAATACGAGCTCACTGACCTCTTCATACATAACAATACGAGCTCACTGACCTCTTCATATATAACAATACGAGCTCACTGACCTCTTCATACATAACAATACGAGCTCACTGACCTCTTCATACATAACTATACGAGCTCACTGACCTCTTCATATATAACAATACGAGCTCACTGACCTCTTCATATATAACAATACGAGCTCACTGACCTCTTCATATATAACAATACGAGCTCACTGACCTCTTCATATATAACAACACGAGCTCACTGACCTCTTCATATATAACAACACGAGCTCACTGACCTCTTCATATATAACAACACGAGCTCACTGACCTCTTCAAATATAACAATACGAGCTCACTGACCTCTTCAAATATAACAATACGAGCTCACTGACCTCTTCATATATAACAATACGAGCTCACTGACCTCTTCATATATAACAATGAGCTCACTGACCTCTTCATATATAACAATGAGCTCACTGACCTCTTCATACATAACAATACGAGCTCACTGACCTCTTCATATATAACAATACGAGCTCACTGACCTCTTCATATATAACAATACGAGCTCACTGACCTCTTCATACATAACTATACGAGCTCACTGACCTCTTCATATATAACAATACGAGCTCACTGACCTCTTCATATATAACTATACGAGCTCACTGACCTCTTCATATATAACAATACGAGCTCACTGACCTCTTCATACATAACAATACGAGCTCACTGACCTCTTCATACATAACTATACGAGCTCACTGACCTCTTCATACATAACTATACGAGCTCACTGACCTCTTCATATATTACTATACGAGCTCACTGACCTCTTCATATATAACAATACGAGCTCACTGACCTCTTCATATATAACTATACGAGCTCACTGACCTCTTCATATATAACAATACGAGCTCACTGACCTCTTCATATATAACAATACGAGCTCACTGACCTCTTCAAATATAACAATACGAGCTCACTGACCTCTTCATATATAACAATACGAGCTCACTGACCTCTTCATATATAACAATACGAGCTCACTGACCTCTTCATATATAACAATACGAGCTCACTGACCTCTTCATATATAACAATACGAGCTCACTGACCTCTTCATATATAACAATACGAGCTCACTGACCTCTTCATATATAACAATACGAGCTCACTGACCTCTTCATATATAACTATACGAGCTCACTGACCTCTTCATATATAACAATACGAGCTCACTGACCTCTTCATATATAACAATACGAGCTCACTGACCTCTTCATATATAACAATACGAGCTCACTGACCTCTTCATATATAACAATATGAGCTCAAGGCATGAGCAGACCCGACCCAGATCAGATTACAGATCTACACTCACTGTAATGTGGGATTGGGTTTACATAACGCATTCCTGTCCATCTGATAAACCGATCAGCTGAGCGCATGCCAGTAAGCATCGTGTTTACGCTATAGGCAAGAGCGTTTGAGTACGTCACAAAATGACCACCGAATTACAAAATACAAAATGTAGTTATTTCCGTCAACGTTTTCATCTATACAGATATGCATGTGATGTTTAATAGGGAGCACACCCAGGTTCCTCACTGACGACGTGTGTGTCTGTGTGTCGAGAGCAGACAGAGTATTCATTGAGTGTTGGACAGTATTCTAGGTTATTATGTGCAGAGGTTTTTGGTCCAATAATTAGAATCAGTTTTAAGAAATTTGTAAGAAATGACAAGTCATCCAATGTTTGTGCTCCCAGTGAGAGACTGTCCATTGGTAATACTGTGGGCATCCCAGCTTGAGTTACTCTCTAACCAAGCAGGGTTCATGTCATCAACCGTTAATTGATCAAATGAGGCAGATAAAATCCCTTATGTCAGTCAAAGAACTTCCAATATCTTAAACCACAGTGAAGGGCCAATAACAGATCCGTCAGGACTCACCATCTCCATCTCATCCCAGTTTTGCACAACACCGTTCCTGATGGGATATTTCAGTGTAAGCACGCCTCTCATGTGCTGAGCTTCATGCCCGATGTACAGCTCTCTGTCCACACTGCTGTTCATGATCTCCTGGAACACAAGACCATCATCAGTCCAGAACACACGGGGGGACACAAACAAGCAATTTCAGAGCAGCTTCACAAAGTCCTGTCAGTGTTATTAAAATTCTTCATGCATTATGGTTTCATTTAGCAGGTTAGATCTGGATGATAGTTACATCCTGCTGTGATTTGCTATAGATGTCCCAGAGTACGTAAGAGTCTACCTCATATTTGGGATGGCCGATGACCGTCGGGAACACTGTAGTTGGAAAATCCTGGTCCGCAAAGCCTGCCTTCATCAAACCAGACCCGGTGTCGAGCACGATGGGCGTCTTATAATCACTTATCTGATTGAGAAGAGGAAGGGACCACTAACAGCTCAGCTTCCACACATCAAGACATTATCATAGCGTATACTCATCACACACCCCCTATCAACCTGTGGTCCTCACCAGTCTCGTGTTGATCTGCAGCTGCTGGATGGGAGATCTGCAGACTCTCATGGAGCCTCCCCCATCACGAGAAACCATCTCTGGGGAGGCCGCGGAGCAGGAGCCCTCAGAGCCGGAGGTCTGCCGAGTCTCTAGGAAGGCCGCGGAGCCGGAGGTCTGATTAGTCTCTGGGGAGGCCGAAGAGCCAGAGGTCTGATGAGTCTCTGTGGAGGCCACGGAGGTCTGATGAGTCTCTGTGGAGGCCACGGAGGCGGAGGTCTGATGAGTCTCTGTGGAGGCCACGGAGGCGGAGGTCTGATGAGTCTCTGTGGAGGCCACGGAGGCGGAGGTCTGATGAGTCTCTGTGGAGGCCGCGGAGCCGGAGGTCTGCCGAGTCTCTGGGGAGGCCGCGGAGCCAGAGGTCCGATGAGTCTCTGGGGAGGCCGCGGAGCCAGAGGTCCGATGAGTCTCTGGGGAGGCCGCGGAGCCGGAGGTCTGATGAGTCTCTGGGGAGGCCGCGGAGCCAGAGGTCTGATGAGTCTCTGGGGAGGCCGCGGAGCCGGAGGTCTGCCGGGTCTCTAGGGAGGCCGCGAAGCCGGAGGTCTGATGAGTCTCTGGGGAGGCCGCGGAGCCGGAGGTCTGCCGGGTCTCTAGGGAGGCCGCGAAGCCGGAGGTCTGATCGGTCTCTAGGGAGGCCGCGGAGCCAGAGGTCTGATGAGTGTCTGGGGAGGCCGCGGAGCCGGAGGTCTGCAGAGTCTCTGGGGAGGCCGCGGAGCTGGACATCTGTTCCTTGAGCACCACTGCGGTGTTGTTGTTGTTGTTCTGCATGAGCAGACCTGGAGATATGCTCTGTGAGCAGGCGTTGAGCGGCTCAGAGGCTGATGGTCGCCGCTCTGAACAGCCATGCTGGTCGTCAGGAGAAAAGGCCCTTTGCAGTGCGGTTGAGACGCCTCCGGGATCAAAGGCATCCCGCACCATGCGACTCTTCTGGGTGGAGGACGGACCACTGGTGTCCGGTGCAACATAATCCCCAGCGTCTGAACATGACGACGCCTCAGGATGCTCAGGACAGGCGTTTGGGCTGTCAGTGGAGTCCATGGCTTCCAGTTCCTGATCAGGAGAAGACAATCTGCTCAATCCAAAAGGCTCCTTATCATGACAAGACAGGTCCTCCTGGAGGGATTCAGAGCCCGCTGCAGGACCTCCTATCCCAATCTCACTCAGAACTGACCGGCTCGTTGAACTCAAAGGCTCAGGACTCAAACTCGAGTCTGAGAGACTGGCATCCTCAGGCGCTGGACTGCTGCGCTTCTCTGCATTTGGAATAAAACAAGAAACAGTGTTCTCCACATCTGTATACTGAGCAGAGTCAAGACTACAGCTCCTCAACTCTCCATCCAGATCTTTTAGCAAGTTCCTCTCCATGACCGAACACTTGACCACTCTACGGCCTTTGCTTGGCCTCTTCCTTGCCGTGCTTGCTTTCTCCATCTCTCTGCTCAGGCTTCTCTCCATCTTCTCCACCTCCCGTTTCTCCTCCTCCAGCTGCGACCGGAACATCCTCCTCTCCACTTGAGCCAGCGTCTCTGTGCAGCGCAGTGCGTCGAGCTTCACCTGCTCCTCCATGATCTGCTCCCCAAGAACCTGAAGATCTCTAAGCTCCCGGAGCATCCCAGTCCTGCCCGTCTCAGGAAACCTAGTGTCCAGCTGCACTGGCCTTTCATCGGCTGATTCTGGAGAGTCCGAGTCGCTTTCACTAGCTTGAGTCTCAGAGTCCAAAGAAGGGAGTTCAGTCTTAAGGACATCGTCCAATCCAATCACACCAAATTCAGCCAGATCTCTTGGGGATATCTGGAACAAAAAGTGCAAGATATTCATACCTCCTGGCACACAAAATGTCCAGTTATAAAAGGTGCTGGTCATATAATTAGAATATCATCAAAAAGTTGATTTCACCAATTCCATTCAAAAAATGAAACTTGTATATTATATTCATTCAATTCACACACTGATATATTACAGATTTTTATTAATTTAGATTATAACTGGCAACTAAGGAAAATAATAAATTCAGTATTTGAAAATTAGAATATTGTGAAAAGGTTCAATATTGAAGACTCCTGGAGCCACACTAATCAGCTAATGAACTCAAACACCTGCAGGCCTTTAAATGGCCTCTCAGTCTAGTTCTGTCGGCTACATAATCATCTTGCACAAGGAGGGTGACTGAAGAGGCTGGCTGTTCACAGAGCTCTGTGTCCAAGCAGATTAATATAGAGGGGCGAAGGGAAGGAAAAGATGTGGTAGAAAAAAAGTGTACAAGCAATAGGAATAACCGCACCCTGGAGAGGATTGTGAAACAACCCATTCAAAAAAGTGGGGAAGATTTACAAAGAGTGGACTGCAGCTGAATATTCAATCCCTTTCTCCAAAAGTGCTTATTGTTAATGATATGATTATAGATCATAATATAGATGTTCTGTGTCTGACAGAAACCTGGCTAAAATCTGACGATTACATTACTTTAAATGAGTTTAACCCCAAGATTAAGGTTATAAACATGAGCCATGTCTGAAAGGTAAAGGGTGCTGCTGTAATTTATAATATCTTTAGTATTACTCAGAAGTCTAGTTTCAAATATAATTCCTTTGAAGTTTTGGTGCTTTATGTAACGCTGTGTAGTGTAAATGATGAATCCCGTTTGACATTTGCTACTGTATACAGGCCACCAGGGCACAATACAGACTTTATCAGAGAATTTGCTGGTTTTGTATCGGAGTTAGTATTAGCTGTAGATAAAGTAGTAATTACAGGTGATTTTAATATCCATGTAGACAATGAAAAAGACGCATTGGGATTGGCATTTAGAGACATTCTAAACTCTATTGGAGTTAGACAACACGTATCGGGACCCACTCATCGCCTTAATCATACTTTAGATCTAATAATGTCACATGGAATAAATGTTGATACTGTTAAAATTCTGCAGCAGAGCGATGACATCTCAGATCATTACCTAATATCATGTATACTTAATTTCCCTAAGGCTGCAAAGCCGTCCCCTCGCTTCAAATATGGCAGGACGATAACCGCTGCGACTAAAGATTGCTTTGTCCATAATCTTCCTCATCAGTTCCATCTCCTCAGCATTACAGATAGCCAAGAGGAACTTGATGCTGCAACAGAAACTATTGACTCTCTCTTTACTAGCACTTTAGACATAGTTGCTCCCCGGCGCTTAAAGAAGATTAAAGAAAATAATCCAACGCTGTGGTACAACGAGCACACTCGGGCCCTTAAAACAGCAGCCAGAAAAATGGAGCGCAGCTGGAAGAAAACAATCTCCCTCAGCCGTCTTGTCAGTCAACTCCTCGCTTTCGAGATTAAGATCTGACTCCTGCTGTGTTTGTGCTGAGACTCTTGTTCGGCTCACGCTGTATTGAGCAGACACATTCAGTTTTTAACTGTAGTGTCTGTTCTCTAATTGAACTAAATTATTTTATTACTATAAAACAATCGAATCAACAGTGGGGCGGGATGTATGCAGTGTTTCGCCTGAACACCAGTAACACTGGCTATCGGACCAAGCCTATTGGCATCTAGTGTAGAAATGGATGACTTATGATACATTTCTTTGGTTGTTGATAATCAGAGTGGATAGTGTGGAAATCGATGATTGATGAGAGTTAAATTGAGTGTTTTTCTTTAACGTTCGAACTGCTAAATTAAAGCTAGGCCTGACTATTTAACTGATGGATTAACATATTGGTTAACACTATAACGGATAAACTGGAGTCAGACTTGTTTGGTTCTCGATCAGATTCTCTTCAGAATGAGCTCTTTAGAGTTAACATGCACAGACCGAATGTTCTCAGACTGACCGTAATGTGCTGCTGTCCTTCAGTCCATACGGGCCAGTGTTTGTGTAGATCCTCGGACCACAACAGCTCATCCAGGACCACTTCCTGTGCAAGCACACACTCCTCCTCCTGGAAACAAGATATTATCCTATCTGCAGCTTCAGCTCCAACATCACACCGCTTTAGCAGGAGAGAGCGGGAAGATGTGGACTCACCTGCAGGATCTGTGCAGTTCGCTCCAGCCTCTCCTCCACCTCCTTCAGCTCTCGCTGCTCTCTCTGAACCCAGTCACCTATAGACACGTTCAGCCTACACAAGAGGACACAAGGGCTTAAAGGAAGCCACTTCACTAATCACTGTATGAAAACACAGCCTTACTGCTCATAAGAGTCCGGTCGGAGGTTGTGCAGGTCGAAGGAGTCCCAGAGGAGAGACGGGTCCCCGTCCACGGGCTTCTCTTCGCCATCCGTGAGTGTACTGGAGAGTAGATTTCCAGCCGGATTCAGCTCAGGCTCCTGGAAGCCTGAAGGACTGGAGCTCCGTGGACTGGAGTTCAGATTTCCTGCAGGACTCAGCTCGGGCTCCTGGAAGCCTGAGGGACTGGAGCTCAGATTTCCTGCAGGACTCAGCTCGGGCTCCTGGAAGCCTGAGGGACTGGAGCTCAGATTTCCTGCAGGACTCAGCTCAGGCTCCTGGAAGCCTGAGGGACTGGAGCTCCGGATGGTGACCGTATAGCAGCTCTCCAGGTCCTCTATGGGCAGGCTCAGCCAGGGGTTCTTGGGAAGGCTGGCTGAGCGCTTCACTGAGATCTCCAGGTTCACAGAGTCCGACGTGATTTTGGGAACGATCTGAATCCTGGTGTTGTCCCGCTGTAAGCCCAACACTAGCTCAGGCTGGCCTTCAGACTCAGACCCGCTCATGTTCTCCTGATGGGGTTTGGACTCATCCTGGTTTCTGTGGAGAAAGTCCCTCCTGGCCTCCAGATGCCCGATCCCTGCACAGTCGAAGCCGGAGTCGAAGGAGCAGAGCGAGGGAGGTTTGGCTGAAGAGATGGAGCTCTTGAGGAACTCATCCTGCCACTGGAGGGCCAGATGGAGGTCCTGAAGGGGAACCACACCGGCTGAGGTCAGGAGTCTCCTCAGAGTCATGCATCTGTGGACATTACACACACACACAGATCCACATCAACACAGGGACAGGACCTCTATAAAGCCCTGAACCTTTACACATTTGAGCAGTTCTCAGATGTAGAAGTCCGCAAGGTAAGCGAGACCTCAGGTGTGTGTGTGTACTTGTGTGAGGCAGAAGTCCGCCAGGTAAGCGTGTACCTGTGTGAGGCAGAAGTCCGCAAGGTAAGCGAGACCTCAGGTGTTTGTGTGTACTTGTGTGAGGCAGAAGTCCGCCAGGTAAGCGTGTACCTGTGTGAGGCAGAAGTCCGCCAGGTAAGCGTGTACCTGTGTGAGGCAGAAGTCCGCCAGGTAAGCGTGTACCTGTCCGCAAGGTAAGCGAGACTTCAGGTGTGTGTGTACCTGTGTGAGAGCTGAGTGCCCATCTGCTGAAGGCTGGGCTCAGGGATGGTGTTGGCGAGCCGGCCAGCTTCACCAGCTCCTCCACCTGTGGGCAGGGTTCCTCTGGAGGAAGATGTGGAGTCTGGAGCTCAGGTGTGAGAAGAGCTGATCTCACTCCACTGCAGCTCCTGGAGGAGACTCTGGCTAGCACACACTCATACCAGCCTCTGAACCTGAGGATCACAGGCATGGGGATCATCAGAGCGAGACTAATACTGGGATGGATACACCTGAGGGGAGAGAGAGAGAGAGAGGAGAGAGAGAGAGAGAGAGAGAGAGAGAGAGAGAGAGAGAGAGAGAGAGAGAGAGAGAGAGAGAGAGAGAGAGAGAGAGAGAGAGAGAGAGAGAGAGAGAGAGAGAGAGAGAGAGAGAGAGAGAGAGAGAGAGAGAGAGAGAGAGAGAGAGAGAGAGAGAGAGAGAGAGAGAGAGAGAGAGAGAGAGAGAGAGAGAGAGAGAGAGAGAGAGAGAGAGAGAGAGAGAGATACTCTGGGTCAGAGGTCAGGGCACATACCCGCTGTTGGGCCTGATGGTAGTCCTCCACGCTCCGGAGGATCTGTAGCTGGAGCTGGACCTCAGAGCTCAGCTCCTCCTTACTCCTCCTCAGATCCCTCAGCCACGGCTCACTCCTCTGGGATACAGGGAGGCTCTCAGATACAGTGTGGAGGACATCCTCTGAGCGGCGGACCAGAGCCTGCACAGCAGAAGACCAGTGCTTATAAACACTTATAACCCTAACCCATCCTCAGGGCGGCGGACAAGAGCCTGCACAGCAGAAGAGGACCAGTGCTTATAAACACTTATAACCCTAACCCATGTGGAGGACATCCTCGGAGCGGCGGACCAGAGCCTGCACAGCAGAAGAGGACCAGTGCTTATAAACACTTATAACCCTAACAAATGTGGAGGACATCCTTGGAGCGGCAGACCAGAGCCTGCACAGCAGAAGAGGACCAGTGCTTATAACCCTAACCCATCCTCGGAGCGGTGGACCAGAGCCTGCACAGCAGAAGAGGACCAGTGCTTATAACCCTAACCCATCCTCAGGGCGGTGGACCAGAGCCTGCACAGCAGAAGAGGACCAGTGCTTATAACCCTAACCCATCCTCAGGGCGGTGGACCAGAGCCTGCACAGCAGAAGAGGACCAGTGCTTATAACCCTAACCCATCCTCAGGGCGGTGGACCAGAGCCTGCACAGCAGAAGAGGACCAGTGCTTATAACCCTAACCCATCCTCAGGGCGGTGGACCAGAGCCTGCACAGCAGAAGAGGACCAGTGCTTATAACCCTAACCCATCCTCAGGGCGGTGGACCAGAGCCTGCACAGCAGAAGAGGACCAGTGCTTATAACCCTAACCCATCCTCGGAGCGGCGGACCAGAGACTGCACAGCAGAAGAGGACCAGTGCTTATAACCCTAACCCATCCTCAGGGCGGTGGACCAGAGCCTGAACAGCAGAAGAGGACCAGTGCTTATAAACACTTATAACCCTAACAAATGTGGAGGACATCCTTGGAGCGGCAGACCAGAGCCTGCACAGCAGAAGAGGACCAGTGCTTATAACCCTAAACCATCCTCAGGGCGGTGGACCAGAGCCTGCACAGCAGAAGAGGACCAGTGCTTATAACCCTAAACCATCCTCAGGGCGGTGGACCAGAGCCTGCACAGCAGAAGAGGACCAGTGCTTATAACCTCAACCCATCCGATGATGAAGGCTTTAAGACCAGTGTTTATATACGCTTATAACCCTAACCCATCCTCAGAGCGGTGGACCAGAGCTTGCACAGCAGAAGAGGACCAGTGCTTATAAACACTTATAACCCTAACCCATAAGATGATGAAGGCTTTAAGACAAGTGTTTATATACGCTTATAACCCTAACCCATCTGATGATAAAGGCTTTAAGACCAGTGTTTATATACGCTTATAACCCTAACCCATCCTCAGAGCGGTGGACCAGAGCTTGCACAGCAGAAGAGGACCAGTGCTTATAAACACTTATAACCCTAACCCATAAGATGATGAAGGCTTTAAGACCAGTGTTTATAACAGGAAACTCTGACTGTGTGTGTGTGTGTGTGTGTGTGTGTGTGTCTCACCATGGCATGAGTGTAGACTGACGCCTCAAACTGCAGCCGGAGCTCTGCAGCACTGTGCGTGTCTTTGGCCACTTCAGTCCTGAACATCTGCAGCTTCTGCCGGTGCAGCGCCTCCATCTGCTCCTGGATCTGACATACACAAACACAGAGTGCTTCAGAGTGTGGAGAGAGCGTATGGAGAGAGTGGAGAGAGAGCAAGCACGAGAGCCAGCGCGAGTGCGAGTGTGTGAGAGAGTGTTTGAGTGTGTATGTTCTGACCTGTCCAGCTTCTCTCTGGAGACGCAGCAGCTGGAGCTGGACACGAGCTCTGGAGAACACCTGCTGCCACAACATCTCCACCTTCTGCACCGCAGCAGTTATCCTGACGACACACGTCAGTGAGCAGCAACACACACACACACACACACATACACACGTATCAGTGAGCAGCAACACACACACACGTCAGTGAGCAGCAACACACACACACGTCAATGAGCAGCAACACACACAGACAGGGTATCAACACACACGTAATGGTTATTATGCTGTACAAACCATATATTCTATCCCCCTACACTGCCCCTGCCCATAAACCTACCCATCACACACACTGCCCCTAAACCTACCCATCACACACACTGCCCCTAAACCTACCCATCACACACACTGCCCCTAAACCTACCCATCACACACACTGCCCCTAAACCTACCCATCACACACACTGCCCCTAAACCTACCCATCACACACACTGCCCCTAAACCTACCCATCACACACACTGCCCCTAAACCTACCCATCACACACACTGCCCCTAAACCTACCCATCACACACACTGCCCCTAAACCTACCCATCACACACACTGCCCCTAAACCTACCCATCACACACACTGCCCCTAAACCTACCCATCACAGGAAACTTTCTGCATTTTTACATTTTCAAAATAACTCATTCTGTATGATTTATAAGCTTTTGTACCAATGGGGACCTCAATTTAGGTCCCCACAGTGACATGAGTCTGTGTGCATTCAGGTTGAAGTCCCCGCCAGGCTAGAAAAACATGTACACACACAGAGACAGGGCATCAATACACACAGGGCACCTGAGAGCTGAACACACACACAGGGCACCTGAGAGCTGAACACACACACAAACACACAAACCTGTTGTAGTTGCGCAGCATCTCTAGCGCGGTGTGCGTATACAGGACCGTTCCTGCCATGGCCTGAAAGCAGGGATCATTCTCTGGGAAGCGCAGCTTCTCCAACAGACACACACACTGCTTCAGCAGGTCATCCAAGCCAAGATCCCTACACACACAGTAAGTGTGAAGAGTGATTTTTAGGGAACAGCTGGTCAGTAAGTGTGAAGAGTGATGTTTAGGGAACAGCCGGTCAGTAAGTGTGAAGAGTGATGTTTAGGGAACAGCCGGTCAGTAAGTGTGAAGAGTGATGTTTAGGGAACAGCCGGTCAGTAAGTGTGAAGAGTGATGTTTAGGGAACAGCCGGTCAGTAAGTGTGAAGAGTGATGTTTAGGGAACAGCCGGTCAGTAAGTGTGAAGAGGGATGTGTAGTGAACAGCCGGTCAGTAAGTGTGAAGAGGGATGTGTAGTGAACAGCCGGTCAGTAAGTGTGAAGAGTGATGTGTAGGGAACAGCCGGTCAGTAAGTGTGAAGAGTGATGTGTAGGGAACAGCCGGTCAGTAAGTGTGAAGAGTGATGTTTAGGGAACAGCCGGTCAGCAAGTGTGAAGAGTGATGTTTAGTGAACAGCCGGTCAGTAAGTGTGAAGAGCGATGTGTAGTGAACAGCCGGTCAGTAAGTGTGAAGAGTGATGTGTAGGGAACAGCCGGTCAGTAAGTGTGAAGAGTGATGTTTAGGGAACAGCCGGTCAGTAAGCGTGAAGAGTGATGTTTAGGGAACAGCCGGTCAGTAAGTGTGAAGAGTGATGTTTAGGGAACAGCCGGTCAATAAGTGTGAAGAGTGATGTTTAGTGAACAGCCGGTCAGTAAGTGTGAAGAGTGATGTTTAGGGAACAGCCGGTCAGTAAGTGTGAAGAGTGATGTTTAGGGAACAGCCGGTCAGTAAGCGTGAAGAGTGATGTTTAGTGAACAGCCGGTCAGTAAGTGTGAAGAGTGATGTTTAGGGAACAGCCGGTCAATAACTGTGAAGAGTGATGTTTAGTGAACAGCCGGTCAGTAAGTGTGAAGAGTGATGTTTAGGGAACAGCTGGTCAGTAAGTGTGAAGAGTGATGTTTAGGGAACAGCCGGTCAGTAAGTGTGAAGAGTGATGTTTAGGGAACAGCCGGTCAGTAAGTGTGAAGAGTGATGTTTAGGGAACAGCCGGTCAGTAAGTGTGAAGAGTGATGTTTAGTGAACAGCTGGTCAGTATGATTGAAGAGTGATGTTTAGGGAACAGCCGGTCAGTAAGTGTGAAGAGTGATGTGTAGTGAACAGCCGGTCAGTAAGTGTGAAGAGTGATGTGTAGTGAACAGCCGGTCAGTAAGTGTGAAGAGTGATGTTTAGTGAACAGCCGGTCAGTAAGTGTGAAGAGTGATGTTTAGGGAACAGCTGGTCAGTAAGTGTGAAGAGCGATGTGTAGGGAACAGCCGGTCAGTAAGTGTGAAGAGTGATGTGTAGTGAACAGCCGGTCAGTAAGTGTGAAGAGCGATGTGTAGTGAACAGCCGGTCAGTAAGTGTGAAGAGCGATGTTTAGGGAACAGCCGGTCAGAAAGTGTGAAGAGTGATGTTTAGGGAACAGCCGGTCAGTAAGTGTGAAGAGTGATGTGTAGTGAACAGCCGGTCAGTAAGTGTGAAGAGTGATGTTTAGGGAACAGCTGGTCAGTAAGTGTGAAGAGTGATGTTTAGGGAACAGCCGGTCAGTAAGTGTGAAGAGTGATGTGTAGTGAACAGCCGGTCAGTAAGTGTGAAGAGCGATGTGTAGTGAACAGCCGGTCAGTAAGTGTGAAGAGCGATGTGTAGTGAACAGCCGGTCAGTAAGTGTGAAGAGTGATGTTTAGGGAACAGCCGGTCAGAAAGTGTGAAGAGTGATGTGTAGGGAACAGCCGGTCAGTAAGTGTGAAGAGTGATGTGTAGTGAACAGCCGGTCAGGAAGTGTGAAGAGTGATGTTTAGGGAACAGCCGGTCAGTAAGTGTGAAGAGTGATGTGTAGTGAACAGCTGGTCAGTAAGTGTGAAGAGTAATGTGTAGTGAACAGCCGGTCAGTAAGTGTGAAGAGTGATGTTTAGGGAACAGCCGGTCAGTAAGTGTGAAGAGTGATGTGTAGGGAACAGCCGGTCAGTAAGTGTGAAGAGCGATGTGTAGTGAACAGCCGGTCAGTAAGTGTGAAGAGTGATGTTTAGGGAACAGCCGGTCAGAAAGTGTGAAGAGTGATGTGTAGTGAACAGCCGGTCAGTAAGTGTGAAGAGTGATGTTTAGGGAACAGCCGGTCAGTAAGTGTGAAGAGCGATGTTTAGGGAACAGCCGGTCAATAAGTGTGAAGAGCGATGTGTAGGGAACAGCCGGTCAGTAAGTGTGAAGAGTGATGTTTAGCCAACAGCCGGTCAGTAAGTGTGAAGAGTGATGTGTAGTGAACAGCCGGTCAGTAAGTGTGAAGAGCGATGTTTAGGGAACAGCCGGTCAGTAAGTGTGAAGAGTGATGTGTAGGGAACAGCCGGTCCGTAAGTGTGAAGAGTGATGTTTAGCGATTAGACGGTCAGTAAGTGTGAAGAGTGATGTTTAGCCAACAGCCGGTCAGTATGTGTGAAGAGTGATGTGTAGTGAACAGCCGGTCAGTAAGTGTGAAGAGCGATGTTTAGGGAACAGCCGGTCAGTAAGTGTGAAGAGTGATGTTCAGTAAACAGCCGGTCAGTAAGTGTGAAGAGCGATGTTTAGGGAACAGCTGGTCAGTATGATTGAAGAGTGATGTGTAGGGAACAGCCGGTCAGTAAGCGTGAAGAGTGATGTTTAGGGAACAGCTGGTCAGTAAGTGTGAAGAGTGATGTTTAGGGAACAGCTGGTCAGTATGATTGAAGAGTGATGTTTAGGGAACAGCCGGTCAGTAAGTGTGAAGAGTGATGTTTAGCCAACAGCTGGTCAGTAAGTGTGAAGAGTGATGTTTAAGGAACAGCTGGTCAGTAAGTGTGAAGAGTGATGTGTAGTGAACAGCCGGTCAGTAAGCGTGAAGAGTGATGTGTAGTGAACAGCCGGTCAGTAAGTGTGAAGAGTGATGTTTAGGGAACAGCTGGTCAGTAAGTGTGAAGAGTGATGTGTAGTGAACAGCCGGTCAGTAAGCGTGAAGAGTGATGTGTAGGGAACAGCCGGTCAGTAAGCGTGAAGAGTGATGTTTAGGGAACAGCCGGTCAGTAAGTGTGAAGAGTGATGTGTAGGGAACAGCCGGTCAGTAAGTGTGAAGAGTGATGTTTAGTGACCAGCCGGTCAGTAAGTGTGAAAAGTGATGTTTAGGGAACAGCTGGTCAGTAAATGTGAAGAGTGATGTTTAGGAAACAGCCGGTCAGTAAGTGTGAAGAGTGATGTTTAGGGAACAGCCGGTCAGTAAGTGTGAAGAGTGATGTTTAGGGAACAGCCGGTCAGTAAGTGTGAAGAGTGATGTTTAGGAAACAGCCGGTCAGTAAGTGTGAAGAGTGATGTTTAGTGAACAGCCGGTCAGTAAGTGTGAAGAGTGATGTTTAGGGAACAGCCGGTCAGTAAGTGGGAAGAGTGATGTTTAGGGAACAGCCGGTCAGTAAGTGTGAAGAGTGATGTGTAGGGAACAGCCGGTCAGTAAGTGTGAAGAGCGATGTGTAGGGAACAGCCGGTCAGTAAGTGTGAAGAGTGATGTGTAGTGAACAGCCGGTCAGTAAGTGTGAAGAGTGATGTTTAGGGAACAGCCGGTCAGCAAGTGTGAAGAGTGATGTTTAGTGAACAGCTGGTCAGTATGATTGAAGAGTGATGTGTAGTGAACAGCTGGTCAGTAAGTGTGAAGAGTGATGTGTAGGGAACAGCCGGTCAGTAAGTGTGAAGAGTGATGTTTAGGGAACAGCCGGTCAGTAAGTGTGAAGAGTGATGTTTAGGGAACAGCCGGTCAGTAAGTGTGAAGAGTGATGTTTAGGGAACAGCCGGTCAGTAAGTGTGAAGAGTGATGTTTAGGGAACAGCCGGTCAGTAAGTGTGAAGAGTGATGTTTAGGGAACAGCCGGTCAGTAAGTGTGAAGAGTGATGTTTAGGGAACAGCCGGTCAGTAAGTGTGAAGAATGATGTTTAGGGAACAGCCGGTCAGTAAGTGTGAAGAGTGATGTGTAGGGAACAGCCGGTCCGTAAGTGTGAAGAGTGATGTTTAGCGATTAGACGGTCAGTAAGTGTGAAGAGTGATGTTTAGCCAACAGCCGGTCAGTATGTGTGAAGAGTGATGTGTAGTGAACAGCCGGTCAGTAAGTGTGAAGAGCGATGTTTAGGGAACAGCCGGTCAGTAAGTGTGAAGAGTGATGTTTAGTGAACAGCCGGTCAGTAAGTGTGAAGAGTGATGTTTAGGGAACAGCCGGTCAGTAAGTGTGAAGAGTGATGTTTAGGGAACAGCCGGTCAGTAAGTGTGAAGAGTGATGTTTAGGGAACAGCCGGTCAGTAAGTGTGAAGAGTGATGTTTAGGGAACAGCCGGTCAGTAAGTGTGAAGAGTGATGTTTAGGGAACAGCCGGTCAGTAAGTGTGAAGAGTGATGTTTAGGGAACAGCCGGTCAGTAAGTGTGAAGAATGATGTTTAGGGAACAGCCGGTCAGTAAGTGTGAAGAGTGATGTGTAGGGAACAGCCGGTCCGTAAGTGTGAAGAGTGATGTTTAGCGATTAGACGGTCAGTAAGTGTGAAGAGTGATGTTTAGCCAACAGCCGGTCAGTATGTGTGAAGAGTGATGTGTAGTGAACAGCCGGTCAGTAAGTGTGAAGAGCGATGTTTAGGGAACAGCCGGTCAGTAAGTGTGAAGAGTGATGTTTAGTGAACAGCCGGTCAGTAAGTGTGAAGAGCGATGTTTAGGGAACAGCCGGTCAGTAAGTGTGAAGAGTGATGTTTAGGGAACAGCCGGTCAATAAGTGTGAAGAGTGATGTTTAGTGAACAGCCGGTCAGTAAGTGTGAAGAGTGATGTTTAGGGAACAGCTGGTCAGTATGATTGAAGAGTGATGTGTAGGGAACAGCCGGTCAGTAAGTGTGAAGAGTGATGTTTAGGGAACAGCCGGTCAATAAGTGTGAAGAGTGATGTTTAGTGAACAGCCGGTCAGTAAGTGTGAAGAGTGATGTTTAGGGAACAGCTGGTCAGTATGATTGAAGAGTGATGTGTAGGGAACAGCCGGTCAGTAAGCGTGAAGAGTGATGTTTAGGGAACAGCTGGTCAGTAAGTGTGAAGAGTGATGTTTAGGGAACAGCTGGTCAGTAAGTGTGAAGAGTGATGTTTAGGGAACAGCCGGTCAGTAAGTGTGAAGAGTGATGTGTAGGGAACAGCCGGTCAGTAAGTGTGAAGAGCGATGTGTAGTGAACAGCCGGTCAGTAAGTGTGAAGAGTGATGTTTAGGGAACAGCCGGTCAGTAAGTGTGAAGAGTGATGTTTAGGGAACAGCCGGTCAGTAAGTGTGAAGAGCGATGTTTAGGGAACAGCCGGTCAATAAGTGTGAAGAGCGATGTGTAGGGAACAGCCGGTCAGTAAGTGTGAAGAGTGATGTTTAGCCAACAGCCGGTCAGTAAGTGTGAAGAGCGATGTTTAGGGAACAGCCGGTCAATAAGTGTGAAGAGCGATGTGTAGGGAACAGCCGGTCAGTAAGTGTGAAGAGTGATGTTTAGCCAACAGCCGGTCAGTAAGTGTGAAGAGTGATGTTTAGGGAACAGCCGGTCAGTAAGTGTGAAGAGTGATGTTTAGTGAACAGCTGGTCAGTATGATTGAAGAGTGATGTGTAGTGAACAGCTGGTCAGTAAGTGTGAAGAGTGATGTGTAGGGAACAGCCGGTCAGTAAGTGTGAAGAGTGATGTTTAGGGAACAGCCGGTCAGTAAGTGTGAAGAGTGATGTTTAGTGAACAGCTGGTCAGTATGATTGAAGAGTGATGTTTAGGGAACAGCCGGTCAGTATGATTGAAGAGTGATGTTTAGGGAACAGCCGGTCAGTAAGTGTGAAGAGTGATGTTTAGTGAACAGCTGGTCAGTATGATTGAAGAGTGATGTTTAGGGAACAGCCGGTCAGTAAGTGTGAAGAGTGATGTTTAGGGAACAGCCGGTCAGTAAGTGTGAAGAGTGATGTTTAGGGAACAGCCGGTCAGTAAGTGTGAAGAGTGATGTTTAGGGAACAGCTGGTCAGTATGATTGAAGAGTGATGTGTAGGGAACAGCCGGTCAGTAAGTGTGAAGAGTGATGTTTAGGGAACAGCCGGTCAATAAGTGTGAAGAGTGATGTTTAGTGAACAGCCGGTCAGTAAGTGTGAAGAGTGATGTTTAGGGAACAGCTGGTCAGTATGATTGAAGAGTGATGTGTAGGGAACAGCCGGTCAGTAAGCGTGAAGAGTGATGTTTAGGGAACAGCTGGTCAGTAAGTGTGAAGAGTGATGTTTAGGGAACAGCCGGTCAGTAAGTGTGAAGAGTGATGTGTAGGGAACAGCCGGTCAGTAAGTGTGAAGAGCGATGTGTAGTGAACAGCCGGTCAGTAAGTGTGAAGAGTGATGTTTAGGGAACAGCCGGTCAGTAAGTGTGAAGAGTGATGTGTAGTGAACAGCCGGTCAGTAAGTGTGAAGAGTGATGTTTAGGGAACAGCCGGTCAGTAAGTGTGAAGAGCGATGTTTAGGGAACAGCCGGTCAATAAGTGTGAAGAGCGATGTGTAGGGAACAGCCGGTCAGTAAGTGTGAAGAGTGATGTTTAGCCAACAGCCGGTCAGTAAGTGTGAAGAGTGATGTGTAGTGAACAGCCGGTCAGTAAGTGTGAAGAGCGATGTTTAGGGAACAGCCGGTCAGTAAGTGTGAAGAGTGATGTGTAGGGAACAGCCGGTCCGTAAGTGTGAAGAGTGATGTTTAGCGATTAGACGGTCAGTAAGTGTGAAGAGTGATGTTTAGCCAACAGCCGGTCAGTATGTGTGAAGAGTGATGTGTAGTGAACAGCCGGTCAGTAAGTGTGAAGAGCGATGTTTAGGGAACAGCCGGTCAGTAAGTGTGAAGAGTGATGTTCAGTAAACAGCCGGTCAGTAAGTGTGAAGAGCGATGTTTAGGGAACAGCTGGTCAGTATGATTGAAGAGTGATGTGTAGGGAACAGCCGGTCAGTAAGCGTGAAGAGTGATGTTTAGGGAACAGCTGGTCAGTAAGTGTGAAGAGTGATGTTTAGGGAACAGCTGGTCAGTATGATTGAAGAGTGATGTTTAGGGAACAGCCGGTCAGTAAGTGTGAAGAGTGATGTTTAGCCAACAGCTGGTCAGTAAGTGTGAAGAGTGATGTTTAAGGAACAGCTGGTCAGTAAGTGTGAAGAGTGATGTGTAGTGAACAGCCGGTCAGTAAGCGTGAAGAGTGATGTGTAGTGAACAGCCGGTCAGTAAGTGTGAAGAGTGATGTTTAGGGAACAGCTGGTCAGTAAGTGTGAAGAGTGATGTGTAGTGAACAGCCGGTCAGTAAGCGTGAAGAGTGATGTGTAGGGAACAGCCGGTCAGTAAGCGTGAAGAGTGATGTTTAGGGAAAAGCCGGTCAGTAAGTGTGAAGAGTGATGTGTAGGGAACAGCCGGTCAGTAAGTGTGAAGAGTGATGTTTAGTGAACAGCCGGTCAGTAAGTGTGAAGAGTGATGTTTAGGGAACAGCTGGTCAGTAAATGTGAAGAGTGATGTTTAGGAAACAGCCGGTCAGTAAGTGTGAAGAGTGATGTTTAGGGAACAGCCGGTCAGTAAGTGTGAAGAGTGATGTTTAGGAAACAGCCGGTCAGTAAGTGTGAAGAGTGATGTGTAGGGAACAGCCGGTCAGTAAGTGTGAAGAGTGATGTTTAGTGAACAGCCGGTCAGTAAGTGTGAAGAGTGATGTTTAGGGAACAGCCGGTCAGTAAGTGGGAAGAGTGATGTTTAGGGAACAGCCGGTCAGTAAGTGGGAAGAGTGATGTTTAGGGAACAGCCGGTCAGTAAGTGTGAAGAGTGATGTTTAGTGAACAGCCGGTCAGTAAGTGTGAAGAGTGATGTTTAGGGAACAGCCGGTCAGTAAGTGGGAAGAGTGATGTTTAGGGAACAGCCGGTCAGTAAGTGTGAAGAGAGATGTGTAGGGAACAGCCGGTCAGTAAGTGTGAAGAGTGATGTTTAGGGAACAGCCGGTCAGTAAGTGTGAAGAGTGATGTTTAGGGAACAGCCGGTCAGTAAGCGTGAAGAGTGATGTGTAGGGAACAGCCGGTCAGTAAGTGTGAAGAGTGATGTTTAGTGAACAGCCGGTCAGTAAGTGTGAAGATTGATGTTTAGTGAACAGCTGGTCAGTATGATTGAAGAGTGATGTGTAGTGAACAGCTGGTCAGTAAGTGTGAAGAGTGATGTGTAGGGAACAGCCGGTCAGTAAGTGTGAAGAGTGATGTGTAGGGAACAGCCGGTCAGTAAGTGTGAAGAGTGATGTTTAGGGAACAGCCGGTCAGTAAGTGTGAAGAGTGATGTTTAGGGAACAGCCGGTCAGTAAGTGTGAAGAGTGATGTTTAGGGAACAGCCGGTCAGTAAGTGTGAAGAGTGATGTTTAGGGAACAGCCGGTCAGTAAGTGTGAAGAGTGATGTTTAGGGAACAGCCGGTCAGTAAGTGTGAAGAATGATGTTTAGGGAACAGCCGGTCAGTAAGTGTGAAGAGTGATGTTTAGGGAACAGCCGGTCAGTAAGTGTGAAGAGTGATGTTTAGGGAACAGCCGGTCAGTAAGTGTGAAGAGTGATGTTTAGGGAACAGCCGGTCAGTAAGTGTGAAGAGTGATGTTTAGGGAACAGCCGGTCAGTAAGTGTGAAGAGTGATGTTTAGGGAACAGCCGGTCAGTAAGTGTGAAGAGTGATGTTTAGGGAACAGCCGGTCAGTAAGTGTGAAGAGTGATGTTTAGGGAACAGCCGGTCAGTAAGCGTGAAGAGTGATGTGTAGGGAACAGCCGGTCAGTAAGTGTGAAGAGTGATGTTTAGTGAACAGCCGGTCAGTAAGTGTGAAGAGTGATGTTTAGTGAACAGCTGGTCAGTATGATTGAAGAGTGATGTTTAGGGAACAGCCGGTCAGTAAGTGTGAAGAGTGATGTTTAGCCAACAGCCGGTCAGTATGTGTGAAGAGTGATGTGTAGTGAACAGCCGGTCAGTAAGTGTGAAGAGTGATGTTTAGTGAACAGCTGGTCAGTATGATTGAAGAGTGATGTTTAGGGAACAGCCGGTCAGTAAGTGTGAAGAGTGATGTGTAGTGAACAGCCGGTCAGTAAGTGTGAAGAGTGATGTTTAGTGAACAGCTGGTCAGTATGATTGAAGAGTGATGTTTAGGGAACAGCCGGTCAGTAAGTGTGAAGAGTGATGTTTAGGGAACAGCCGGTCAGTAAGTGTGAAGAGTGATGTTTAGGGAACAGCTGGTCAGTATGATTGAAGAGTGATGTTTAGTGAACAGCCGGTCAGTAAGTGTGAAGAGTGATGTTTAGTGAACAGCTGGTCAGTATGATTGAAGAGTGATGTTTAGGGAACAGCCGGTCAGTAAGTGTGAAGAGTGATGTTTAGTGAACAGCTGGTCAGTAAGTGTGAAGAGTGATGTTTAGTGAACAGCTGGTCAGTATGATTGAAGAGTGATGTTTAGGGAACAGCCGGTCAGTAAGTGTGAAGAGTGATGTGTAGGGAACAGCCGGTCAGTAAGTGTGAAGAGCGATGTTTAGGGAACAGCCGGTCAGTATGATTGAAGAGTGATGTTTAGTGAACAGCTGGTCAGTAAGTGTGAAGAGTGATGTTTAGTGAACAGCTGGTCAGTAAGTGTGAAGAGTGATGTTTAGTGAATAGCTGATGAGTGGCCGTACCGTCTGAGCTCCTGAAAGCGAGCCTCGTTCACACAGCAGAACTCTCTGAGCCGCTCCAGGTCCACAGGAACCCTAATCTGGGCCAAAGACTGCAGAGTCGAGAGGCAGGAGGGCAGCCTGCTCACCACAGAGAGGAAGGCCAGCACAAACGTATCCATCTCCTGCACACACACACACACGCACACACACACAGCAGTTAAAAGACAGACTTCCTAAAACTACAGGAGAACATTTGATTTGATCAGCACCATGCAGGAAACCACCACACGCTGTATAAATAAGGAACAAATGTTCCCTGAAACCGAGGAGTCAGCCAAGGCTGTCCACTGACCCCCCTCTTATTAAACCCTTATATTAATGCATTAGCTAAAGCGTTAAATAACTCGCCTGCCCAAAGCTGACTGACCAGAGATCAGACGTCTCCGCTGATTATTAAGTCCTTCTGTCTAAAACTAGAGAGGCTCCAACAGCTGCTCATCACACACACTCAGTCAGACCTGGGCTCTTAAGGGGATAGTTCAACCTAAAATGAAAAACTGCCATCCTTTACTCACCCTCATGTTCCAAACCTGTGGGTTTCTTTCTTCTGCTGAACACTAAAGATGATATTTGGAAAAAAAATTGTAACCAAGCAGACAGAGCAAACACTCACTACCATAGTAGGGGAAAATACTATGGTATGGTTTAGCTGAAGAAAGAAACTCATACAGGTTTGGGACAACATAACCCTAAACACTCATTAATCCCTAAACACACAAGATTATTCAAAATGGGGAATAGAAGAAATTTAAGCTCTGCATACCAAAATCTGAAAAGGCATCATAAAGGTAAACAGAGCGGCACCAACTGCTTCTGAAACGGCCAAAGCTCTGCACTGCTCAGGTCATGCCAATAAAGCTGGTTAGAGAGCGCGAGAGAGCGCGTGTGTGTGACATATGAGGACACAAATGTGTATAATGCCATGGGTATGACACAGGTATTACAGGAGAGGGTGAAATATGAGGACATTACCCATGGCCCCACTTTACAAAAGGCTTATAAATCATAAAGGAGGAATTTGTATGAGAAAGTAAAAATGCAGAATGTGTGTGTGTGTGTGTGTGTGTGTGTGTGTGTGTGTGTGTACACGAGCATGTGAGATGTGCGGCTCTTTCAGTTGCTAATGACTTCAGATGATTGTCCTCTGAAGCTTCTCCAGGGCGACACACAATAGAGACGATCATGAATACACAGACTAATGAAACATGAGTCACCGCACACACACACACACACACACTAAACATGCACACACACTAAACTCGCTGAAGCCGTGAGGACGTGGGGAAAGTGAAGTGCGTCATCAGTGTTATCTATGGCCATAGAGCCGATCATGAGACATACAGTGACTGATCTATCCTGCTGGAGACGGACCACACACACTAATCAGATTTGAAAAGGCTGAAGGAACAAAATTAGGCAATCACATGAATTCAGATATGAGGCCTCAGTCCTACACACACAACCAACCCCACATACACACACAGACCCAACCCCACACACACACACACACACACACCTTGACGAAGGTCACCCAGCTGTGATGGCAGTAGATGAGGTATCCGCCCAGATTCGGGGGTAACTGGCTTCTGTCGATGTAGTTTGAGAGCTCAAATACCTCTTTGAGGAAGATGCGCTGGAACACACACACACACACACACACACACACACACACACACACACACACACAATCATCTGCTGATAGTTCAGGAACAGGCATTTAATAAATGAAGACATTACAGTAAACTCAGTTATTGAAGAACACATCTGAGAGTTTAATGGTCATGTGACTGAGGTAAGACCTCATCCCTGCGTGTGTGTGTGTGCGCGTGTGTGTACTTGTTTATAATACATGGACCAAGTGTCCCCACAATGTAAATGGATTTATAAACATACTTAAAGGGGCGGTGAAATGCTGTTTCCTGCACACTGAGCTTTCCTCTGTTAAAGACTCTGATTCCCATCCTAAACACAGACAAAGTTTCAGAAACTAATGTTGGACGTTTGATGGAGTATTTCTGTGTCAAAAATGCTCCTTCCGGTTTCTCACAAGTTTCGGAGAGTTTTTTTCGAGTATGGGTCGGCTTGACGTTAATAGAGCGGAAGGTCCTTGTATGGGCCGTACGGGCTCTTCTCCCGGTAGGGTGTGTGTGCGCGTGACTAGAGCGAGAGAGGAAACGCACGCCCATACACACTCTCAGCTGCAGATCCAGTCGTCCGTGAACACTTCTGTCGTTATAGTCCGCGCCGCGCTCCACTTTATTCCTCTGGGTGACGTCGAGCGACTTCAGCGCTTCAGCACAGCATTCTGGGAAGGCAGCGCTGCATCTGACCCGATTTGAACGCAGAAATGACGGGAAGCTTCACAACATCGCTTCAGTCGCGTCTCAAAGTGGATCTCCACGGTCACTGCTGTCAGGACTTCACCAAATCATACCAAAGAAGTGTGTTTCTGACGGAGCGGTCCCAGCGATAAAGGTTCGGTCCTGCTTTGGAAGCAGCCGGTGAGTTAAACTGCTTCAGATGTCTGTGCTGTCGGCTATCGTCGCGTGAGGAAACATCAGTAAACGACACGATCGCCGCTTCGTCAGTCAAATGCGCTAACGGACTCCATTGCTGTTCTCTGTATAACGTTACACTAGTCTGACGTGCTAAACCGTTCTGCTTGCTACTGCTAAGGTCTAGTCTCATACAATAGTCCATAAACCGAATCATGTCCTCATAAACTGCGAGTAAACACACACAAATGTTGACAGGCCACTAAATACAGTCCATACCACAGAGACGGACGTCCTGCTGCTGCTTCTCCTGCTCAGTTTATTTCAGCCTCCGGATCTGATTCTGGATCATTATCTGTATTAGCTGAATCTGATTGATAGCGATGGTTTATTAGAGTAACGTTTTCTTCTCCACGTTTGAGGACGTCACCGCTTTGTGCGCGCTCGTCATTCCTTAGCTCCGCCCACACGATACGCCTCATCATTCTTTAGCTCCGCCCACACGATACGCCTTGTCATTCTTTAGCTCCGCCCACACGATACGCCTCGTCATTCTTTAGCTCCGCCCACTCGATACGCCTCAAGCCGCTCGTTTTTTTCCGGAAAGACTCGGTACAGCCCATATTTCTTTTATAAATATAATAAAACTAAAGACTTTTCGGAGATATGAAGGATGCAATACTACTCTATAGGTACTCAAGATTGACTGACACTGAGTGTTTCACCGCCCCTTTAATTATGTTTTTTGAAAATGTAAAAATGCAGAATGTTTGCTGTGATGGGTAGGTTTAGGGGCAGTGTGTGTGCGTGTGTGTGCGTGTGCGCCCCTCTGAAGAGTGTGTGTGAGTATGGGTGCTTCTCAATCTCCCTCCTCCTTTCCTCGCTCCTCCGTCCTCCATCCAATGACCCGGAAACCGATGGAGCTCAGCCATCTTGTAGGAGATCTCAATTCTCTAACTGCAGGATGGAGGCGAGGATGGAGATGATGGAGGCAAGGATGGAGATGATGGAGGCAAGGATGGAGGAGTGAGGAGAGGACGGAGGCGAGGAGAGGATGGAGGCGAGGATGGAGGAGTGAGGAGAGGATGGAGGCGAGGAGAGGATGGAGGAGTGACGAGAGGATGGAGGCGAGGATGGAGGAGCGAGGAGCTTCCTGAGGAGTCATGAGCGAGGATACACAGGAGGATCCTTTGAGGAAGTGTTTTATCGACTAAACGTGACGCACGCATTAATTCTCCTCCTCCTTATCATCGTGCCAGTTTATTCATCATCATTATTATTATCATTATTATCATTATTATTATTATTATGTTTACATGTACAAGACACAAATTGTTGTCAAATAACAACACCTGACAGTTGCAGAATTATAGCAAAGCACAAGAAATGAAAGAAACAAACAGAAACTAATATTACACAAAGTAAAAGCAGTTAATAACTGGGTATCGTCGTTATTAATAACTGGTAATATTGATTAAAATATGAATAAATGTGGTATTTTGTGGAGGCTGAAGCTCATAATATGAACAGTTATCTCTAATGTTGAAGAATCCGACTCAATCCAGCGGAGCGGTCATCATTAACTGACGCCGCTTTAAGGAGACGTTAGAGGAGCGAGGACAGATCATTCCACATGATTCAGTTCCTCCGCCCTCGCGTCCTGAAGGGGCGGAGCTAAGGCACGAGGAAAGGAAACGTGGATGCACAAATAAGAATTGGGAAACACCGTGTGTGTGTGTGTGTGTGTGTGTGTGTGTGTGTGTGTGTGTGTGTGTGTCTCACTCTGAAGAGCACCGGCCGGCTCCGCTTGGACCCTCTGGAGGTCAAAAGTTTGCTCAGCTGCTTCTGCACGTCTTTCTTCCTGGGCTGAACAATGTACACCGAATGGATGATCCTCCTGTCGGACTACACACACACACACACACACACACACACACACACACACACACACAGCATGTGATCAGAGAACCCACACAGATCCAGCATTCATAGCCAGCTCTGGTTATATAAGAGGCCCTGAGCTAAAGCTGGCTGAGCTCCAGTCATGTGACCCGCCGGCCTGACCCCAGTGATGGTCATGTGACCCGCCAGCCTGACCCCAGTGAAGCATCCACAGACCATCCCCATCCTCATGTTTCCATCAGCCTCAGCAGCGCTGCCCTGACCCCTGACCTATCCTCATGTTTCCATCAGCCTCATCAGCGCCGCCCTGACCCCTGACCTATCCTCATGTTTCCGTCAGCCTCAGCAGCGCCGCCCTGACCCCTGACCTATCCTCATGTTTCCATCAGCCTCAGCAGCGCTGCCCTGACCCCTGACCTATCATGTTTCCATCAGCCTCAGCAGCGCCGCCCTGACCCCTGACCTATCCTCATGTTTCCATCAGCCTCAGCAGCGCCGCCCTGACCCCTGACCTATCCTCATGTTTCCGTCAGCCTCAGCAGCGCTGCCCTGACCCCTGACCTATCATGTTTCCATCAGCCTCAGCAGCGCCGCCCTGACCCCTGACCTATCCTCATGTTTCCATCAGCCTCATCAGCGCCGCCCTGACCCCTGACCTATCCTCATGTTTCCGTCAGCCTCAGCAGCGCTGCCCTGACCCCTGACCTATCCTGCTGGCACACTCAGGAACTGCAGGCCATTATTCCCCCGCCGTTATCATTTAGAAGGTCTGCTCCAGAAACCAGCGATTAAATGCAATAAATGTGGTTTTTGACTTGCACGAGAAAGTTAATGTGAGTAATGGAGATGGAAACGCTTTTAGTTAGCTAGTCTGTTTTATTTATCCTGTAGGGCATCTACAGGTCCTTCTCAAAAAATTGGCATATTGTGATAAAGTTCATTATTTTCCATAATGTAATGATAAAAATTAAACTTTCATATATTTTAGATTCATTGCACACCAACTGAAATATTTCAGGTCTTTTATTGTTTTAATGCTGATGATTTTGGCATACAGCTCATGAAAACCCCAAATTCCTATCTCAGAAAATTAGCATATGATGAAGCGGTTCTCTAAACGAGCGATTAACCTAATCATCTGAACCAACTCATTAACTCTAAACACCTGCAGAAGATTCCTGAGGCTTTTAAAAACTCCCAGCCTGGTTCATTACTCAAAACCGCAATCATGGGTCAGACTGCCGACCTGACTGCTGTCCAGAAGGCCATCATTGACACCCTCAAGCGAGAGGGGAAGACACAGAAAGACATTTCTGAACGAATGGGCTGTTCCCAGAGTGCTGTATCAAGGCACCTCAGTGGGAAAGAAAAAGTGTGGCAAAAAACGCTGCACAGCGAGAAGAGGTGAGCGGACCCTGAGGAAGATTGTGGAGAAGGACCGATTCCAGACCTTGGGGGACCTGCGGAAGCAGTGGACTGAGTCTGGAGTAGAAACATCCAGAGCCGCCGTGCACAGGCGTGAGCAGGAAATGGGCTACAGGTGCCGCATTCCCCAGCTCAAGACACTTCTGGGCTACAGAGAACCAGCACTGGACTGGTGCTCAGTGCTCCAAAGTACTTTTTTCGGATGAAAGCAAATTTTGCACGTCATTGGGAAATCAATGTGCCAGAGTCTGGAGGAAGACTGGGGAGAAGGAAATGCCCAAATGCCTGAAGTCCAGTGTCAAGTCCCCACAGTCAGTGATGGTCTGGGGTGCCATGTCAGCTGCTGGTGTTGGTCCGCTGTGTTTTATCAAGGGCAGGGTCAGTGCAGCTCACTATCAGGAGATTTTGGAGCACTTCATGCTTCCATCTGCTGAAAAGCTTTATGGAGATGAAGATTTGGTTTTTCAGCATGACCTGGCACCTGCTCACAGTGCCAAAACCACTGGTAAATGGGTTACTGACCATGGTATTACTGTGCTCAACTGGCCTGACCTGAACCCCATAGAGAATCTGTGGGATATTGTGAAGAGAAAGTTGAGAGATGCGAGACCCAACACTCTGGATGAGCTTGCGGCCGCTATCGAAGCATCCTGGGCCTCCAGAACACCTCAGCAGTGCCACAGGCTGATCGCCTCCAGAACACCTCAGCAGTGCCACAGGCTGATCGCCTCCAGAACACCTCAGCAGAGCCACAGGCTGATCGCCTCCAGAACACCTCAGCAGAGCCACAGGCTGATCGCCTCCAGAACACCTCAGCAGTGCCACAGGCTGATCGCCTCTAGAACACCTCAGCAGTGCCACAGGCTGATCGCCTCTAGAACACCTCAGCAGAGCCACAGGCTGATCGCCTCCAGAACACCTCAGCAGTGCCACAGGCTGATCGCCTCCAGAACACCTCAGCAGCGCCACAGGCTGATCGCCTCCACGCCACGCCGCACTGAAGCAGTCATTTCTGCTAAAGGATTCTCCACCAAGTGTTGAGTGCAGAACTGAACATCATTATTTGAAGGTTGACTTTTTTGTATTAAAAACACTTCTTTTATTGGTCGGATGAAATATGCTAATTTTTTGAGATTGAGGAATTTGGGGTTTTCATGAGCTGTGTGCCAAAATCATCAGCATTAAAACAATAAAAGACCTGAAATATTTCAGTTGGTGTGCAATGAATCTAAAATATATCAAAGTTTAATTTGTAAACCAAATCTGTGCGCGTGTGTGTGTGTGTGTGTGTGTGTGTGTTCTGTACTGGTCAATGTGGGTCCAGCTGATCGCCTGACCTGCCCTGATGATGAACATTAAACCCTGTGATATATACCTCCAGCAGAAGAAGAGTCTCAGTGATGAAGCGAGTGATGAGGAGGTGATAGAGTGATAGAGTGATATATACCTCCAGCAGAAGAAGAGTCTCAGTGATGAAGCGAGTGATGAGGAGGTGATAGAGTGATAGAGTGATATATACCTCCAGCAGAAGAAGAGTCTCAGTGATGAAGCGAGTGATGAGGAGGTGATAGAGTGATAGAGTGATATATACCTCCAGCAGAAGAAGAGTCTCAGTGATGAAGCAAGTGATGAGGAGGTGATGGAGTGATAGAGTGATATATACCTCCAGCAGAAGAAGAGTCTCAGTGATGAAGCGAGTGATGAGGAGGTGATAGAGTGATAGAGTGATATATACCTCTAGCAGAAGAAGAGTCTCAGTGATGAAGCGAGTGATGAGGAGGTGATAGAGTGATATATACCTCCAGCAGAAGAAGAGTCTCAGTGATGAAGCGAGTGATGAGGAGGTGATGGAGTGATAGAGTGATCTATACCTCTAGCAGAAGAAGAGTCTCAGTGATGAAGCGAGTGATGAGGAGGTGATAGAGTGATAGAGTGATATATACCTCTAGCAGAAGAAGAGTCTCAGTGATGAAGCGAGTGATGAGGAGGTGATGGAGTGATAGAGTGATATATACCTCCAGCAGAAGAAGAGTCTCAGTGATGAAGCGAGTAATGAGGAGGTGATGGAGTGATAGAGTGATATATACCTCTAGCAGAAGAAGAGTCTCAGTGATGAAGCGAGTAATGAGGAGGTGATGGAGTGATAGAGTGATATATACCTCCAGCAGAAGAAGAGTCTCAGTGATGAAGCGAGTGATGAGGAGGTGATGGAGTGATAGAGTGATATATACCTCTAGCAGAAGAAGAGTCTCAGTGATGAAGCGAGTGATGAGGAGGTGATAGAGTGATAGAGTGATATATACCTCCAGCAGAAGAAGAGTCTCAGTGATGAAGCGAGTGATGAGGAGGTGATGGAGTGATATATACCTCCAGCAGAAGAAGAGTCTCAGTGATGAAGCGAGTGATGAGGAGGTGATAGAGTGATAGAGTGATATATACCTCTAGCAGAAGAAGAGTCTCAGTGATGAAGCGAGTGATGAGGAGGTGATGGAGTGATAGAGTGATATATACCTCCAGCAGAAGAAGAGTCTCAGTGATGAAGCGAGTGATGAGGAGGTGATGGAGTGATAGAGTGATATATACCTCTAGCAGAAGAAGAGTCTCAGTGATGAAGCGAGTGATGAGGAGGTGATAGAGTGATAGAGTGATATATACCTCTAGCAGAAGAAGAGTCTCAGTGATGAAGCGAGTGATGAGGAGGTGATGGAGTGATAGAGTGATATATACCTCCAGCAGAAGAAGAGTCTCAGTGATGAAGCGAGTAATGAGGAGGTGATGGAGTGATAGAGTGATATATACCTCCAGCAGAAGAAGAGTCTCAGTGATGAAGCGAGTGATGAGGAGGTGATGGAGTGATATATACCTCCAGCAGAAGAAGAGTCTCAGTGATGAAGCGAGTGATGAGGAGGTGATAGAGTGATAGAGTGATATATACCTCTAGCAGAAGAAGAGTCTCAGTGATGAAGCGAGTGATGAGGAGGTGATGGAGTGATAGAGTGATATATACCTCCAGCAGAAGAAGAGTCTCAGTGATGAAGCGAGTGATGAGGAGGTGATGGAGTGATAGAGTGATATATACCTCTAGCAGAAGAAGAGTCTCAGTGATGAAGCGAGTGATGAGGAGGTGATAGAGTGATAGAGTGATATATACCTCTAGCAGAAGAAGAGTCTCAGTGATGAAGCGAGTGATGAGGAGGTGATGGAGTGATAGAGTGATATATACCTCCAGCAGAAGAAGAGTCTCAGTGATGAAGCGAGTAATGAGGAGGTGATGGAGTGATAGAGTGATATATACCTCCAGCAGAAGAAGAGTCTCAGTGATGAAGCGAGTGATGAGGAGGTGATGGAGTGATAGAGTGATATATACCTCTAGCAGAAGAAGAGTCTCAGTGATGAAGCGAGTGATGAGGAGGTGATAGAGTGATAGAGTGATATATACCTCTAGCAGAAGAAGAGTCTCAGTGATGAAGCGAGTGATGAGGAGGTGATAGAGTGATAGAGTGATATATACCTCTAGCAGAAGAAGAGTCTCAGTGATGAAGCGAGTAATGAGGAGGTGATGGAGTGATAGAGTGATATATACCTCCAGCAGAAGAAGAGTCTCAGTGATGAAGCGAGTGATGAGGAGGTGATGGAGTGATAGAGTGATATATACCTCTAGCAGAAGAAGAGTCTCAGTGATGAAGCGAGTGATGAGGAGGTGATAGAGTGATAGAGTGATATATACCTCTAGCAGAAGAAGAGTCTCAGTGATGAAGCGAGTGATGAGGAGGTGATAGAGTGATAGAGTGATATATACCTCTAGCAGAAGAAGAGTCTCAGTGATGAAGCGAGTGATGAGGAGGTGATGGAGTGATAGAGTGATATATACCTCCAGCAGAAGAAGAGTCTCAGTGATGAAGCGAGTGATGAGGAGGTGATAGAGTGATAGAGTGATATATACCTCCAGCAGAAGAAGAGTCTCAGTGATGAAGCGAGTGATGAGGAGGTGATGGAGTGATATATACCTCTAGCAGAAGAAGAGTCTCAGTGATGAAGCGAGTGATGAGGAGGTGATGGAGTGATAGAGTGATATATACCTCCAGCAGAAGAAGAGTCTCAGTGATGAAGCGAGTGATGAGGAGGTGATAGAGTGATAGAGTGATATATACCACTAGCAGAAGAAGAGTCTCAGTGATGAAGCGAGTGATGAGGAGGTGATGGAGTGATAGAGTGATATATACCACTAGCAGAAGAAGAGTCTCAGTGATGAAGCGAGTGATGAGGAGGTGATGGAGTGATAGAGTGATATATACCTCCAGCAGAAGAAGAGTCTCAGTGATGAAGCGAGTGATGAGGAGGTGATGGAGTGATAGAGTGATATATACCTCTAGCAGAAGAAGAGTCTCAGTGATGAAGCGAGTGATGAGGAGGTGATGGAGTGATAGAGTGATCTATACCTCTAGCAGAAGAAGAGTCTCAGTGATGAAGCGAGTGATGAGGAGGTGATAGAGTGATATATACCTCCAGCAGAAGAAGAGTCTCAGTGATGAAGCGAGTGATGAGGAGGTGATGGAGTGATAGAGTGATATATACCTCCAGCAGAAGAAGAGTCTCAGTGATGAAGCGAGTGATGAGGAGGTGATGGAGTGATAGAGTGATATATACCTCCAGCAGAAGAAGAGTCTCAGTGATGAAGCGAGTGATGAGGAGGTGATGGAGTGATAGAGTGATATATACCTCTAGCAGAAGAAGAGTCTCAGTGATGAAGCGAGTGATGAGGAGGTGATAGAGTGATAGAGTGATATATACCTCCAGCAGAAGAAGAGTCTCAGTGATGAAGCGAGTGATGAGGAGGTGATGGAGTGATAGAGTGATATATACCTCTAGCAGAAGAAGAGTCTCAGTGATGAAGCGAGTGATGAGGAGGTGATAGAGTGATAGAGTGATATATACCTCCAGCAGAAGAAGAGTCTCAGTGATGAAGCGAGTGATGAGGAGGTGATGGAGTGATAGAGTGATATATACCTCCAGCAGAAGAAGAGTCTCAGTGATGAAGCGAGTGATGAGGAGGTGATGGAGTGATAGAGTGATATATACCTCCAGCAGAAGAAGAGTCTCAGTGATGAAGCGAGTGATGAGGAGGTGATGGAGTGATAGAGTGATATATACCTCCAGCAGAAGAAGAGTCTCAGTGATGAAGCGAGTGATGAGGAGGTGATAGAGTGATAGAGTGATAGAGTGATATATACCTCCAGCAGAAGAAGAGTCTCAGTGATGAAGCGAGTGATGAGGAGGTGATGGAGTGATAGAGTGATATATACCTCCAGCAGAAGAAGAGTCTCAGTGATGAAGCGAGTGATGAGGAGGTGATGGAGTGATAGAGTGATATATACCTCCAGCAGAAGAAGAGTCTCAGTGATGAAGCGAGTGATGAGGAGGTGATGGAGTGATAGAGTGATATATACCTCTAGCAGAAGAAGAGTCTCAGTGATGAAGCGAGTGATGAGGAGGTGATGGAGTGATAGAGTGATATATACCTCCAGCAGAAGAAGAGTCTCAGTGATGAAGCGAGTGATGAGGAGGTGATAGAGTGATAGAGTGATATATACCTCCAGCAGAAGAGTCTCAGTGATGAAGCGAGTGATGAGGAGGTGATAGAGTGATAGAGTGATCTATACCTCTAGCAGAAGAAGAGTCTCAGTGATGAAGCGAGTGATGAGGAGGTGATAGAGTGATATATACCTCCAGCAGAAGAAGAGTCTCAGTGATGAAGCGAGTGATGAGGAGGTGATGGAGTGATAGAGTGATATATACCTCCAGCAGAAGAAGAGTCTCAGTGATGAAGCGAGTGATGAGGAGGTGATAGAGTGATAGAGTGATAGAGTGATATATACCTCCAGCAGAAGAAGAGTCTCAGTGATGAAGCGAGTGATGAGGAGGTGATGGAGTGATAGAGTGATATATACCTCCAGCAGAAGAAGAGTCTCAGTGATGAAGCGAGTGATGAGGAGGTGATGGAGTGATAT